>NC_143178.1:12431742-12734772 GCF_047325235.1 Durio zibethinus
CATTTTCTCAGTGGTGATACCAGAGTGTCGAGGTTTGAATTACATTTTCTCAATGGTAATATTCGAGTTTCCTTCGATGGTGATATCTGAAGTCATTTGCATATTCTCGGTGGTGATATCCGAGTATTAAGGTTTAAATTATATTTTCTCGATGGTGATATTCGAGTTTTCATTGGTGGCATTTTCTTGGTGGTGATATTTGAGTGTTAAAGCTTCAATTGCATTTTCTCGATAGTAATATTCGAGTTTCCTTCAGTGGCAATATCCAAGTCATTTGCATATTCTCAATGGTGATATCTAAGTATTAAAGAAGTCATTTGCATTTTCTCGATAGTGATATTTAAGTTTCTTTCGATGGTGATATCTAAAGTCATTTGCATATTTTCAGAGGTGATATTCGAGTATTAAGGCTTGAATTGTATTTTTTCGATGGTGATATCCGAGTGTTAAAGTTTCAATTGCATTTTCTCGATGGTAATATTCGAGTTTCCTTCAGTAGTGATATCCAAAGTCATTTGCATATTCTCGATGGTGATATCTGAGTGTAAAAAATCATTTACATTTTCTCGATGGTGACATTCAAGTTTCCTTCAATGGTAATATTCGAAGTTACTTGCATCTTCTTAGTGGTGATATCCGAATGTTACAATTTGATTTGCATTTTCTCAGTGGTGATATCCAGTGTTAAAAATCATTTGCATTTTCTTCGATGGCGATATCCAAAGTCATTCACATTTTTTCAGTAACGATGTCCAAAATTATTTATTTTTTTACGGTGATATTCGAAGTTATTGTTGATGGTTCAATTTATTTTTGTTGACCTCCCACCTATATTAGCTTTTTTCAAGATGAGATTTTTTAAGTTGTTGAACCTCTACCTAGATGAGCCATTTTAAGTTTAAAAAAAAAATTTTTTTTATCAAGCCTTGAAAAAGAGAGGCATTTCGATTTGATCTTTAAAATTTCTTTTGGTCGTTAATAAGAAAAGTCTTTTGACTAGTTTGTATTATATATATATATATATATATATATATATATACATATAAAAACTTTTTCTGATGAAATTGATGTCTTTGTCTTTGCACTATTCCTGATTCTTAGCAATGTGCAAAAATGAGCAGTTACAGACATCAAATTTATCCAGGCCTTTAAATCGGGCCTCGATTCTAAAATCGAGCCTAAATTTATTAATTTTGTTTATTTTTTATTAAATAATATATATTAATAAGATAATATTAATGTATTAAATACAATAATAATACAAAAAATATATAAAAAAAAAAATAGCAAAAGGGGTTGATGGCAGTGGGTGCCATGCACGGCACCACTGCTATCCCTTGTCCACCCCTGTTTACGGAGCACTGTAGCCCCATCACCCCTACAAAACCACTCCCCTGTGCTTCTGGCTACACAATTGTTCCACCTACTCTCCCCAGGCAATTGGCCTTATAAAACACCCATCCAGACGAGATCAGACACAAATACCCAAAAAGCCCCCTCAGCACCCCATTCACATTCAGAAACCCCATCATCCGTGCCCTTGCAGTCACAGCCTTCATACATCTTTTGTTAACACAAAAAAAACCTAAAATAAAACCAAAAAACCTAAAACAGAACCAAAAAACCTATCAGAAACCAAAAGAAAAAACACAGTCCTCCCAAAAAGGGAAGAACCTAGTGCCGAGAGCTCCCTGCAAACAAAAAGAAAAGTCGGTAAATAAAAAAATGAAATAAAAAAAAAGATAAGGTTTGGTCGAAACTTTGAAAGCCGATCTAAGCCATTTGAGACACTTTCAAGTGAAACCAAGCTCAAATTTGTGCTCAAGGGGAAAAAGGAAATCTTTTAAGAGTTTTTGGAATTTTTGACAGTTGGTGACAGCGTCAATGATCGACGACCGACGGCTAACACGACGGACGGCCATCGGCCAATCATCTTAAAGAGAGAGAGTCTGAGAGGGTGAGGGGGTGTAAAGAAAGAAAAAGAGAGAAAATAAAATAAGAGAAAAAACTTTAGCTTTTATAGAAAGTTAAACGCCAAAACGACGTTGTTTCATTAAAGGACCAGAACGACATCGTTTTGCCCCAAGATCCATGCGTTAACCCGTCGACCCAACTCGAGGTCGCGCAACTGACCCGAATACCCAGCTGCCATCTCCCTGGACTGATGCTGAACTAACCAGACTAAACCACACCGATTTTGAATGGCTGAATCAACCATACCGTTGAACCGTTCGGGCTGGCATTAACCAGATCGTTGATCGGTCCGGTTAAGATGAATTTTTTTTTTAATTTTGTTAAATAGTATTTTTTTTATTTTAAATTTTATTATTAATATTTATGCATGTTAAAATATTTAAATCTGCTAGAATAAAATTTTGTTGTTTTATAATAATAATTAACAAAAATAAATAATGAAATATATAGTAAAATTTTGTGATAATTTTGTTATTTTTTAAAAATAAATCTTATAAAATAATAACATAATAATAATAAAAATGTAAGAAAAGAAAATTTTTATCCGACGATGAGATTCAAAGATACTACGAGTAGTGATACTTATGAAATCTCTAGGTGAGAAGATTTTTTTAAATACTACTAGTGTATTGGAGTATTTATAAAAAGTTTTCCTTTTTTCTTGCTATAAAATAAAAATAAAAATAAACTAATTTGTTAAAATTAATAAAGTGACAAAAAATGAGAAAAAAAGAAATTTTATACGATGATGAAATTCTAAAAGTATTCCTAGTAGAAATGCTTTAAGAAATCTTTAGGTGAGAAGATTTTTTTTTAATATTACCAATGTATTGAAATGTTTATAGAAAATCTTCAATATAATAAAAATTCCTCTTTTCTCCAAAAATTTTAAATAATAAATATCAATAAATCAAAAAAATTTAAAAAAAAAGATTAGTAAAATGTGTGCATCAACATGTTATCATTTGCATTACATGCATGGCATAGTTTTTTTATGAAAAATAAATGTGAGCCTCCGAAAATGAGATTCTAAAGTATTCTGAGAAGTGATGCCTAAGAAATTTCTGGGTGAGAAAGAATTCTTTCGATGTTACCAACATACTGAAACATTTTAAGAATTATTTCAATAAAAAGGTTCTAATTTATCTTTCTCAAATAAAATTTGAATAATAAATTTTTTAATAATAAAATAATAATTAAAAAAACAATTTCCAATAAATGAAAAAATCAAGAAAATTATTTTTCAAACATAAAAAATGAGACTATTTTTTATCAAAATCAAAGGATAATGAGTAGTTAAGTGGTACCATTTTTCAACAAGTGCTGTGGGGGTGCTAATCCTTTCCCACGTGTAATCGACTCCTGAACCCAGAGTATTTCACCGACCATAAAATTTCTTTTTAATTAATTTTAATTAATTTTAAAATCTTATTTAAATGATAAATTTTAATAGGTGGTCAATCACACTTAGCCAAAAAAGATTGGTGGTGACTCTATTTTTCGTGTTTTTGTTTCCAAATTCGTCGGGCGACTCCAAAACTGTTAGATAGTATTCAAAACTTATTTCCTATCATAACAAGAGTTTTCACACTATTAAACACACCTTACAAGTTACTAGCTCCATCATACTCTTTGCCCTCCAATTCCTGATTAATTGAGTCATGTTTTGAAAGCAAAAATCAAGCGCAACTTTAAATGATATGGTTGAAATATCAATAAAGTCTAATAAATCACTCCATAACACTTTATAAGAAAGCCTCTTCTATTCGCATAATGTAAGATTAAGGCCATTTGCTCTTTATAAGACATATCTTGAGATTCACTAACTAAAATCTTAAAAAATCATCTCTTAGATCTTTAAGTATGTACAATATCCTATTAGATTAAAGGAACAATCATTTGTTGATTTCCATGAGTATTCTTTAATAAAATGTTACATATTATCTGATTTTGTTCTGCATACAACTATATAAGTTTAAGAAAATTTTCTTAATTACTTGAATTTTCCTATTCATCATGATCACAAAAAGGCAAACCTTGTTGTAAGAGGAATCTTACTTAATCAACAAATGCATTCAATTGAGTTCTATACCTATTCTTTTAAAGCTCAGTTTGCCTATCAAAAGTAGAACTATATATTGAGATTGCTTCATCAAAATTTGGTGGTTTTGAACAACAAAATTATGAGCACTTCTTAATAACTTTATAAAATAAAGTTATTTTTAGTGCTTAAATGTGTTGATTTGTTTTTTTGGTGAAATAAGGTTCTTTTTACTCCTAATATATTTAATTTACTTTTGTGTAGGAATTCAAAAAGAAAAGATTGAATCTTAGTAAATATTAGCAATTTTTAATCAATCTTGATAAATCTTGAGAGGTATTTGATACATTTAGAGGAATCTTAGATTGTTTTTAGAATGTTTTTGACAAATTTTGGATTTCTTAGAGAATCTTGAAGTGAAAGTGTGAAATTTATACAAGATTTGCTTTGCCACACCTAATGGTTTAAAATTGGCTAAATCTTGATGAAAAATAAGTGAAATTCATGTAAAAATCAAGAAAATGAAGTTCAACCATGTTAGAGGCAGAATTGAAATTTCAAGGTTTAAGTATAAGTTTATGGTATTTTATGTAGATGTACATGCATGGGATTACAATGGATGACATGGTAACAAGTCTATTCTCATTAGCCAAAAAAGCTAACTTAAAGGCTTATGTGGCATGATGACTTAGCAAGAAATTGAAAATCTATCTATGTAGGAAAAGTCCAAATAGCTCATGGTTTTTCTAGTTAAAGGAAAAATTCCTACCTTGACTGGTATTCCTATCTAAGGTAGGATTTCCATGAAATAAAAAGGATTCAAGCAATAGGGTAACATAAGAAATGCTTAAAAGTCAAAGTTTGAATTCTATTCTCTCCAAGAAGGCTTCAAGTTGAAGCTTAACTTTAAGAAGTCTTTAAAAAAAGTTAAGACTTACATCAATTTGAAGATCACATTCTAAAAGGCTACTTAGAGGTTCAAAATATATCAATAGCCTTTTTCTCCTTTAAATAACTCTAGCTGTCCATTATTTATCACTCTTAAGAGAGTTTAAACTTAAGAACTCTTTAAAATGAGCTTTTAGAAGGCTACAATGAAAAAACTAACCATACCACTCTTATTTTATTCAAAAAGTCAGATTTCATAACTTTTTTCTACTCTAAGAGATTAAATTCTTTAAGAAGTTTTTTAGATAAGACATGTAAGTAAAGTTAGCACATTATCTACTTAAGATTTGTCTCTATGTATCCAATTAAGGAGATTCACTTTAGCCCTCAAAGATCAGTTTAAAAAGGACTTTTTACTTCAAGAAACCAATTAAAATCAAAGCAAACCTCTTCAAGAGAGAGAGATCAAGTCTGCCAGTCATAGTTCTAGGATTTTTTATAAATTATTTCTATAAATAATTAGCTACATGTTTAGGAAAAAGGTATAGTTGGGGTGATAGATCAAACTATCTAGTTTTTAGCTTTTCTTTATCGTTTCTGCATTTTTAAGTTTGTTTTCATTTATGGTTGGGCGACAATCCAATTTCTTGTATTATTTAGTCTTCTTCTATTATGTTTTCTTTTGTTTTCATGTTTTTAAACTTTCTTTAAATTGTTTTCAATTTTTTTCAGTTTCAATTTAAGTTTAATGCAATTTTAGTTTTTATTTTTGTTTTCAATTCAATTTAAGCTTTCTTAAATTTATGTTGTTACTTTCAATACAATTCAATACAATTTGTGTTTTCTCTTTAAGATTCCTTTAGCTTCACGTAATTCATGCTCTTTAAAAATTTGTTCTTAATTTAATTTATTGTTTGAAGTTTAATTTGCTAAGTTTAAATTGTTTGCATGCAATTGAGCTTAATTCAAATTTTGATTGAGGTTTTAAAGTTTAAATTCAGTTTAATTAGTTAAGTTTAACTTGTTAGATTTAAGTTTAATAATTCTTACATGTTTAATTAGTTAAAGCATATAGATTTCATACTTAGGTTGTTATTTAGATTAAGTTTTGTTACATGTTAATTTGCTACTATATGTTTTAATTTCACTTTTAATCTTGTTAGTTGCATTAATATATTTGTGGTTCAAGTTAAATTCAATATTCTTGCATACTTAAGTTTAATGTGAGGTTTCTTGCACGTTGCTTAGGTTTAATTCATAAGTTTTAAATTTGTTTTAGTTATACTTGTTTCTTATATTGCAATTTAGCTTAATTAGGGTTTATTGTATCTTTAATTAATTGTTCGTTTCTGTTTGTATTTAAAGAGATACAGTTTAAATCTTAAATTCTATTTTTGCATAATTAGGCTAAGTTTGTTGTTGTTTTTAGTTAAAATAAGTTGAAGTAGTTGCATAAGTTAGGTAATTTAGTTAATTTCATATTAATTCATTTATTTGAATATAACTAAAGGTAAGATAATTTCAGTACTTAATTCACTCATTTTCAATCTTTGTGGGATGGTCTTTTATTTGATACTTGATATAGTTTCATGCACTTGCAGATACTCAATCACTTCCAATATCATGACCATCAAATCATAATTTTGTATTCCAACTGTTAAATCCTCCACTAACAAAAACATCACTTTTACAAAAAAATTTTAACATTAGAACTAAACAAATAACAAAATAAACAAAACATTGATTCTTTATACTATATTCTAACTAATATTTATGCTTATCAAATCAAGCAGGATTAAATCAACGCAATCTACCTCCAATTTCTCTTTATGGAAAATTATGATTACAATTTGGCAAAAAATTAGTTGGTCAACAAAAAGTGATTTATTGGTCAATGAAAAGTAAAATTATCTTTTTTGAAAACTGTTTTTCGAATTTGGAAAGGGAAAGATATTTTTTGAAAAAGAGTTGTTTATGAGTATAATTATTTATTAATATTTTTAGAATAATTTTACTTATAAATAATATCATATTAATAAATGAATAATATTATATTAATAAATAATATTATTATATATTAACAAATAATATAATATTAATAAATAATATTATAAATAAATATATACTAAATACTAATATAAATAAATAATATTATATTAATAAATCATATATTAATAAATAATATTATAATATATTAATAAATAATATAAAGAATAATAAATAGTTTTATTTTAAGTATTTTTTTATATTAACATCATATTTTAATATTAAATATTATTATTAAAATATAATTATTTTTGAATATTAATAATTTTAATAATAAATAATTTCAATATATTTTAAAATTAAATTATTTTTAATATTTTAATAGTTATATTAACATTATTTGAAAAAAAGATTTTTCAAAAAACATTCAAAAAACATAAAATCTTTTTGAATTTAGAAAATATAAATATTTTTCAAAAATCATTTTTCATAAGTCATTTTTTACGAAATAAATGGAGCCTAATTCTTTAATTTGGATCGGATTGCGTGCAAATGTGAAGCTTTTTAGGACTTAGTAGGACTTAAACTTTCATTGAGGAAAAAATTAAAATTATATGTATTTTAAAAAAATAGAAATATTTATTTGATCAATTTATTTTTTATTGAAATTAGTATTAATTTTATTAATTATTACTATCACTTAGATAAGTTATTTTTAGTAATGAACATCTTGAAGACTTATTTGTATAATTAAATGAGAAATAAAGATAATTTAGTTGTGTATATTAAAAAATGTATTTAAAAATATTTATAACGAAATTATTGTGCAATGTTTTTAAAATATAAAAAATTAGAGACTTAATTTAGAATTTAACGGTTGAGTATTTTTTAATTAATGATATTATCTTTAATTTAATTGAATAAAAGATTAAACATTTTTTTATTAGTTTAATTTAAAATTTTATAATGATAATTTGATACACGCATATTTTAATCGAATGAAAATAGTGAATCTAAAACTTAAATGAATTAAAAAAAAAGATAAACCATATTTTTTTACATTCGATTAAAATAAAAAATTTACATTTTTTGGTGTTCAACAAAAAAAAAAAAGAGAATGAAATTTATTTATTATAGAACATAAATTTTCATTAAGAAAAGAAAAAATAAATCCACCAACTCAAACGAATAAAACATTAATTACATTGGCAATCCATGAAAGCCATCAACATATCTCAAAGTCAAAATAGTCCTAGAAGTAAAAAATCAATTTTTTTAGGTGTAGAAATTAAACCTCAGTTTCAAGGATGAGATTTTATGGAAAAGATTTCTAATAATTGATTCCATCGAGTTGAGAAACAACTTCTTTAACTAACTCAAACTACGTCGAAATATTGATCTCAGTTCTGACACCACAGTTCAAAGGACCCATTTTGGTGATTGAATCACCAAATTCACAGTTTTTCACCTCCATCCCAAGAAAAAAAAAACCTAGAACAACTCGATGAAAGAAACAATTAACAAACTTCAAATTGGTTTGGACTTTTTGCAGTTGTTTGAAACTTTAAAAGACAATCAAAGCAAGCAAAAAACAAAAATAGAAACACCCATCATAAGAGAAGGAAGAAAAAAAAAGAAAATTTTTTTTGAAATGTGTTGATGTTTGCAGAAATTGTCTAAAAATTTGTTGGTGTTTGAATGTAGCTGTGAGGTAAAAAAAAAAAGATTTACATTCTCAGCATCTAAACACTTTAAAATCGACCAAAAATAAAAAAATACCTGTCAAACTTGACCCATTATTTTCCTCTATTTAATCACATTTTCTTAGCATCCAAACATAAAAAAAAAAATTCACCAAAAAATTAAAGAAAATGGATAAATCGACAAAGTGAGTGTTTTTGTAACAACATTAAAAAGAGTTTAAAAGAAATAGGAGATTTTGATCTATTGCCTCTTTTTTTTTTTGGTGACTTTCTCTTTCTATTCTCTCTCAAACAAAAAGGAGAGAAAGAATATTATTTAAGTTTTAATTTTTATTTTTGTTGTTAGAGAGAAGGTTGAGAAATGAGAAAGAAGAAATAAAAATTTTGCTTTGGGTAGAGTTAGAGAGAGAGAAAAAAAGAGATTATAACATTTTTTTATTGATAACAATCAAATTTTAATGACACCTTTAGTGCACCACCCTTATGAAATCCTATTCTTAGTTAATCCAAAAGTTTTTAATTTTTAAATTTATTAGATATTAATTTTTAAAAATAATAATATGAATCAAATGAACAAAATTATGAACATCATTAAAGCGAAAAAAAGTTAATCCATGTGAATTTCATACTTCGCTTCACCTTATAACAATGTTATAATATATTTTTAACTTACCAATTATTCATATTTTCTCATTTATTTTTCACTTAAAATTAAATAATTGTAATGTAATATTTTTTAAAAGAAAATTATAGTTTTAAAATAAAAAAATTATATGTATTAAAATTTGAATTTAAATTTACTAAATGTTATTATTTTATTTATTATAAAAATAATTATATAAATTAATTAAATTAATTTTTGAATTAATTGCTATAAACCATTCATCTTCATCTAATCACCCCCGTCAATTCGTATTCGTTTTTATAAAATTAATCATTCTATATAAAAACTTATACTCTTGTAAAAATGTATAGAATTAATCATTCTATATAAAATATATACACGTTTTTTAAATCATAAATATGTACAAACGTCAACGGTTAACTTGTAAAATTCAAATTATGAATTCATATGAATCTGTAAGTAAAAAGAGAAGTAAGAATTTTTTTTTTTTAAAAAGAAAATAAATATGTAAATATAATAAATAAAGACAAAATTGAAAAGGGCACAAACAAGATTTTTCCATACGATAATTATATGACAATTGACAAGTGGATTTTGTTACGAGATAACTTCATCCTCTAACTCTTGGTTGAATCTATAGGTAAAAAGAGATGTGAGAATTTTTCAAAAAAAAAAAAGAAGAAAATAAATATGTAAAAAAAAATAAATAAGGACAAAATTGAAAAGGGCACAAAAAATCGAATCAGGAGCATATTCCATGAAAAATAGACCTTTAACAGAATGATAAAAGAGCCTTTTTCATTTCTTTAGTATCCCCCCTTTTTTAATTGGCTTCGTTTAAACGACACCGTTCTTAGGTTTTGATAAACGTGTTTTAAAACCCTAAGCCCCATTTTCTTTTCTTCTGCTTCTGTCTTATCCGCTGCTTCTTCTGTCTCTCCTTCTCCCATTGTAAATCATCAAACAAGATGGGAACTGTTACAGACTACAATTTCATAACTCTAACTGCCATAGTAACTGTATATTTCTATTTGCTTCTCCTTCTCTTTCTCTTGCTTTGTTTCCTTTTTGTTTTCCTCTATAATTGACTTATTGGTTTATATTGGTGTTTTGTGTAGGTGGTGTATCAGTTATTTTTCTTTATAATCACTGTTCTTCTCAAGTTTGATAAAGTCACTGATTTTGCAGGTAAATAATCCATTCTTTAGCTTCTTTTAATGTTCTTTTTCACTCTTATTTTAGAGCTAAGCTTGGCAGAATTCAAATCTTTGGTAAGATCCATTCCATATAGCAAAAACAGTTTTTCTTTGGGTCATTTGGATTCTTTTTTTTTTTTTTACAATTACCTTTTATAAGTTATGTAAAGGTATCTTTTTTTTTTTTTTTTTTTACACAGGAAGCTCGAATTTTGCTGTAATTTCTGTGTTGACTCTGGTAATGAAAGGTTCATGGCATTTTCGACAGGTAATTCAGAATCGTTCTCTAACTTTCAAAGATGAAAATACATTGACAAAGAAACTTTTATGGCATTTCTGAAATCATTGACCGGAAAAGTTTGCATGAAATGTATATATTAATCTTTCTTAGGTTATGATTCTGATACGGATTTAACTCAAACATTATTAGTTTAGTTGTTTTGTTACAAGTTCTTTTAAATGATCTTGACCTGGTAATTTAGTTCGGTTCTAATTTTGGTTGATTTTTAGCATGCTCTTGCTCTTCTAAAATTGTTAGTAATGATCATAGTTCACAACTTGTCGTTTATAAGACTAAACTGATAAGAGTTCCTTCTATGGGATGCATATCTTATTTTAAGATAGTGCTGGTCTTTTTGAGCCATTTGGAGGTCTCTAGGGGTTATCTGTATTTTACAATTTAACTTCTTTAACTTAATTTTCATATGTCACACTTTGAATTAAGTTGTCTGCACATTTACGGGAGGAAGTAACGCTAAGCAGAACTCTAATAAAATGAACTAGGTTCAAGTTTTTGATAGTGAGTGGTACAGAGATTTTTTGACATTTTCCTTTCCTTTTTTTGTTCTTTTGTTAATGAATGAAAGAGCAAAAAATTTATATTATTTTATGTCTCCTAGATACCACTAGTTTCTTATGTCCTAAGTGACAATTGAGAATCTGGATGATCTGATGCTTCTGTGTGTATTTCTGCCTAGAATAATGTTCTGTAGACATATTTTCGTTATGGCTGATTTTGCAGCTCTGCTTTCAGGTAATCTTGACTTTTCTTATAGTAACGTGGAGCCTACGCTTGGCACTATTTCTGGTTATAAGGTATAATAGTATGAAAGTTTATAAAAACACTCTTATTTTATATATCTTTCTTTTTCTGTATATTTGATGATTTAATCTTTTGTGTAAGTCATGAATGCTTTCTGTGTAGCAATGCACCTGGTTCTATGCACATATCCTTAGTTATTATCTATGTAGCTTGATTTATCCTTTTTCCAGATAATCTGAATAAAATATTTTGCCCAAGCCACTTTGGATAACTCATGAAGTTTTTCATTCTTCAACTCTATTTAGGGCCCCTTATCAAGTTGAAGGCCATAAAAGATATGGGCTGCTTATTGGAGATCCAGTTATTGGTATTAGATGGACATGACTTAGTCATCTCATACAGCTTTTTCATCTTCACTTTTGTAGCATCAACAGTTTATCTATGGTTTATCGTTTGTTGACTACCTTCATGTTTACAATGACTTAGAGCCTATCTATAATAGCTTCATTTTCTAATAGTCCGACATTGATCAAACAAATAAAGTAAAGGTGCTTAAAATTATGCTTTGATCAATGTTCTCTAACTTTGGGCCAGCAATTTTTAAGATCTCCCTTAATTCTAGATGCTTTTAACTTTTGAGTCATATTGTAAATATTATCCTTCAATTTATAAGACTCAATCATAGATTCACTTTTTCTATTGCTTGTGAAATCGTAAAAGGGAATTTAACTAGCTTTCCTTGTTGTCATTATTTCTAAGCATGGAAATTTTAGTTACAGGTTTTGTTGTCCTACGTTCAGTTGTGCTTATGCGACATAATTATAGCAACTACCTTTGACTGAAAGTAATTCCTATATATAAATGTCTAATTTTATTTTAACAGAAACTTGATGAACTTTAATGAGATCGAACAATAAAATTACAATCATGCATAAAAACATAATTATATTTATTTCTTTAATCAAAGTATCCTTTTTAGCTGAAATATCTTTCACCTTTGAGTGCCTTGTTTGGCTTTAGACACTGGTGTGTATTGCAAGGTTAGCTAGATAACTGGTGTTTATATCTTTAGAGTGTATCCATACTCAACTTTATCCATTAACACTATGTTTGGATAAATATTAATAAAGGAAAGGAAAGGAAAAGAAAATTTTTTAAAGGAAAGGAAAGGATACATGTAACTCTTGTTTGGATAATTAAAATTACTAAAAGAAAGGAAAGAAAAAGAATTCTAACAACCATTATTTGGATAAAGAGTGAAAAAAAAAGGAAATGATTCATTATAATAATTTTTTCCAATTATAATCTTTCATTGCCTGTGATTTTAGAGCACTCTTGGATCATGATACATTTGCTATCTTATTTGGTCTCAATTTCTACTGTACCAATGGTTTTTATATTGGAAGGGATATATGAAACTTACTTGAAAAAAGAGATGACTTTGAAAAAATTATAGGATGATTGTGATCTGCTTAGGTTTTTTTGATTAGGTTTTTAGTATTAATAAAAAGATGGATATAATAGTCTTTTTATAAAAAAAAAAAATTTCAACTTTCCTTTTCCTAGTTTTTACTCCAAATTGAGGTATTAAAAAAATTGGATTTACAAGGGAAATCAAAGGTTATTTAGTTTCCACCTCTTTCCCTTTCATTAAAAATTTATCCAAACAAGGGGAGGGGGTTTTTGTTTCCTTTACTTTACTTTCCTTTCCTTCCCCTCCCCTCAATCCAAACACACTGCAAGTGTTAATTAGGTAAAACCTAACTTCAACTTTTTGTTAATGGACAATGTTGGATGCTCTTGTCTAGTTTGTACCTTGAGGTATCTATTTCTGTACCATAATATTTATTTATAAAAAAAATAAATCATTGATTATCTCTCAACTCTATAAAATTGGTAAAAAGATAATAAAAAGAAATACTAGTATGGAAAGTTTTTGTTTGGCTGTCAGTAAGCAGCAGACTGAGCAGTGATGAATGATGATTAAAACATTGTCTTAGCATGATTAAAATTTAGAGAGGAGGTGAGGGCAAGTATCTATGGGCTATTGCTGGACATATTGTCATGTACTATAAGGCCATGGACTGCATCAAAAGTTTTGGCCTTGTCATTCAGGCCAAGATTTAACACTGCATTTAGTCCTTAGCAATGATAGCTTGTTGATAATCAGTTCTATGGAATTTTCTTTATTTATGCAAGATGCCCCATTTTGTAAGATTCATGTAAGAGTTACACTTGATAGGCAATAATATTACTGTTATAATTATTTCCATTTTCATGGGTTAGACTATCCAGAGACCAGTATTCACTTGGTGTTGTGGTAGAATTAACACAACACATCAAGCATTGGAAGTGTCCCTTTCAATATCAGTAAAAATCAGGCAAACAGTAGGCATTTAGTTGGCATGCTACTTTGAATTAGCAAATGTTCCATAGCATCTATTTTAACTGATTCTGACTGTTGTAGAATTTGCCTATATACTGTTGAAGGAATGCTTTTCATAACAATTCGTCTTATGTAAACTTATTCATAATTATGCTTTTGTGGCATGCTGGTGACCAGAATTTTGCAATGGGGGGAGGATCGACGTTCTGATAAGATGCGTGGTAATTTGGGGAAATTAGCAGTTTTCTATATAGTTCAGGTCTTATTATCCTTCTGATTACAACTATTTCTTTGCTGTTTATTGTGGTGACATTTAATAAACTTTAATGCATCTCAATCTTTGGATGCATCTCAGGGTCTCTGGGTGTGGACTGTGAATTTACCTGTAACAGTGGTTAATGCGAGTGACAGAGATCCTTCCATTCAGGCTGAAGACATTATAGGGTGGATTATGTGGTCTGTGGGTACGTCGGTTGAAGTTATTGCTGATCAGCAAAAACTTTCTTTCAAGAATTCTCCAGAAAACAGAGGAAAGTGGTGCAACATTGGACTATGGAAATACTCTCGCCATCCAAACTATTTTGGTGATGTGAGCATCATATCATGACTTTCCAATGTCTCACCAGGAACCAGCAAGAAAGTTAGAAAATTAGCTTTGACTTTCTTATGCAACTGGTTGCATGCTTCCCTAGATTCTAGCTAATTGTGCTTGATTTATTTTAATGTCCCAAATGCTAACTGATTGTGGGATTAAGTGCATACTTCATTTTAATCTTGTTAGCTTCCATACTCTGTCATGCTACCACTCATGAGCTTCTGTTTTATGGTTCAATCGTGTGATTCTGAGATATAAAGGATGGTAGGTTTATCTAAGTTTTTCTGGTTTACAGATTGCTATGAGCATATAGATGTTATAGACCTCTAGAATGGAAGAGTGTGGTGTAATCTTTTCTGCTTCTGTCCGAAACCCTGTGGTGCACCTTCAGTAAAAATGTTGAAATTTTATTTGCTTTTCAACATCATTCCTAACTAACATCATCTACACCTGGTTTTACTTTTAACATAGTTAGGACCAGACTCGAATCTTCATTTATGTGCTTCTGTACCATCTCTAATGCACCTGTAATTGTAGGTTGTAATAGTTGGATATCTTTAATCTGAAAATAGCAGGGTATGGATTTGCCTTTCCTTAGATGACTGAGTAGCATCTCCCTTAAATAGGTGACATGGGATTCAATTTATTAAGAAATGTGGGGTTTGGGTTATATTGCTTGTAAATAATAAGATAGGGATCTCTTTTGCTGTGTCTCATTGACATGACATAATATTTCTTTTGGTCAAAGGGAAACTAGAGTTGAACCTAACAATATCAGAGTCACTAGAGCTTTGATGCCTCAACCTTGCTTGATGATAATTTCTCTGAATGATGCATAACAAATATTTTGCCAGATTTTACTTTCCTGGGGGTTTTTTGTGGCTGCTGCTCCTGTACTTGAAGGTGCTGAATGGCTTGTAATTGTTGGGCCAATCTTTCTGACATTGCTGCTTCTTTTTGTTAGTGGCCTACCAATCCTTGAGGTTTGTTTTCCTTGCTTCAATTTTTATTGTAAGATTTTGCCACAATTTTGAAATATGCTGATGTTATATTGCATCAATGTACACACACAGAGGTCAGCAGACAAGAAGTTTGGTAATGTGGCTGCATATAGGATTTACAAGAAAACTACTAGGTTAGTCATCCTTTCTTCCACTATTTAATCTCTTGAAGTATGAGGAGGAGGCGGAAGTTACTAAGTCTTATATTTCTGATTTCAGCCCTCTTGTTCCACTGCCACAAGCAGTGTATGGGAACCTGCCGTTATGGTTCAAAGCCACTTTTCTCTTTGAATTTCCTATCTACAGTCATAAATTTCCACAAGAAGGGCCAAACCGGTGAGACTAAATATATTCATTTTTTTTTTTGAATTTTAAATGGTCACTTTGGGGCTGTTACACAACCTTAAACTTATTTTCCACTAGTAAGTTTGTCTACTGTCCAATTCTATCAGGCAAATTAACCACATCCAAAATGCATGCTTTTCCTTTTTTTTTTTCTCTTTTTTAAGATGCATTATAATAACTGCTAATATTGTATTTTCTCTCCTTTTTTTTCCCTTTTCACGAAAGGTTTTATTTTTAAAATTTTTTTTACCTTTACATGCAACTCTGTAAGTTTGTCCAAGGCTATATTTTGCTGAAATAAAAAATGTTGGGAAATGGGATTAATTTTTAAACTTGAAACAACACGCCATGAACTGCAGCATGCTCTGTTCCATAGTCTGCCTAGCAAAAACTTAATCAGAAAATTCTTATAATATTCTTGTAATATCCCATTAATACTTCTCTGATGCTTGTTCTTGATATTTTTGACCTCTCTTTCTTCCTATCCATTGTTCTTTTGTTTGAAAGGTGTTTAATATTTTAATAGTCCCTCGTAAGGTGAAAATGACATGTAATTGAACTCTCAACAACCCTACTTCCTCTAGGAAGGAAAATGAAGGGAATTTGTTTTTCTTCATGTTTCGTACAAGAGAGGGAAAATGGAAGGAAAGAAAGGAGATAAGAGTAAATTTGTAAATAGAATATTTAATTTTGATTGAATGAAGTCCTTGCATCATCCCATTTTTCTTCATACCAAACAGTCAGTTCTTAATTGAATATAATCTCTCGCTTTTCTGACTAATGTATATATAGTTCAGCCCATTTAATAAGATGACGTGTATTCAATTTGTTCAGAACTAGGAGGTCTAACTACATGTTTGGAAATGAGTGAATGGTTGATAATTTATGAGTTGGATAAGCTTCATATGGGTTTATGTAGTCAAAATGGATCCCAAAGTCTCTGCAATAGCATAGAGACATTGTATTTTATACTATTAAGTCTGTAATCCATATTTAGTAAGTATTTACGGCATGCAATTGATTTGTCGAGAGCAAAGGAGAGAGGTGAGCATAGGCACTTGCATATTGCTTTTGCATTCTTGTGCAAGCATACTGAATGTGGTTTGTACTTCTAGTATACATATGACAAACACCTTTAGCTCTAGGAACAAATGTGGGATTGAAAGATTATGAGTACCATCTGAGCTGGTTCACATCTCCAAACTTCATTTCACTTCCCTGGATAAATAATAAAAACAAAAATATTGGTAATGCGGTAATGCTACAATGTTTCAATGATACTACTGATTCAAGAGTTTTTCTATTATTTTCCTTTTGTGCAAGGTGAAGCACAAGCCAGGAAGAAATCAAGGATGAATCAAAGTTGGGTTAGTACTTGTTCTTTGGATTAGCCAGGTAACGGATGAGTTTTCAAAACTTTATTGGCTTCTTTCAAATGAAGGCAAATTGGATGTTAAGGCGGTACTGTTGTGGTGCTTGTGTTTTTGAGGTACTTTAACCTTGTGGACAAGTACAAATGTTTGAACCTGGAACCAAAAAAACTTGACTTTGTTCCGCAATGAAACTTGACTTTGCCAACCTTTTCAGAGGGAATTCGACTAAATAAATAAATTGCTATGTTAAGCTGATAATCAGAAGAGAAACATTAAGAAGCTTAAACGAATTTTACCTTATTTTTATAGAGAATCAAACTCGGCATTGGCATGTGCTCCGGAGACGTGAATGTCTAGCGTTTTCGAAATATATCAAATGTTTTAATGTTGTTTATAAATGCTGTTAAGCGGTGAAAAGAAATGTCATGAAAATTTTATTTTTTAAATAATTCTTGAAAATTTTAATGTTTCCGCATAATGAATTATGCTTTTTAAAAATATTTAATTTAGGATTATACATTTTATTTACTTTTATTTAAATATATTATTTTATTTAAATAAAAATTAATGTTATCTGTTTATAACAATTTTAAACTTTTTGGAAGGAAAAAACAATGTTAAATTCATGTCGTAAAAAAAATGTGATGTAAAAAAATTAGAAGATATTTATCTAATTTAAAAAATGCTTTTAGACTTTAATTTTTTCCTTTCTTCACTCTTTTCTTACACTTTTTTTCTTTTTAAGCATCTATTTGATGGACGAGATTATTTTTTATGGGATTGAAAACAACATAACAATACGAGAATTAAAATTAATAAGGGATTATATATTTGGATAACAAAAAAATGATGGCAGCGAGATGAAAATAAAAATGATTATTAAAAACTTAGTGTATTGATAAATTGTTTTTATATATTTTAATATTATTGATAATATTTAAAATATTAAAATATTTATTTAATCAAAATATTAATACATATTATTTATTATATAATAAAATTTATATATTTATTATATAGTCAAATTTATTATATTAAATGAATAAAATTATTTAAAAATGTTTAAATAAAAAATCAAAACGAAAAAACAAAACAATACAATTAAATGGCATGAAAATGACTCAAACTTTGAGTGCAAAAACAAAAAAGTAAAAAAATATTAACAAAAAGGTCTTTCTAAGTACAATAGAAAAACTCTTTTTTACACCCAACATTTTTCTTAGGGAGATTTTATATAGAAAATATCAATTTCATCTTTTAATAAATTATAATTTTATCCTTTTTGCACCTCATTTATCCTTTTTTTTTCTTCTTTTTCTTTCCTTTTTTTCTTCTTCTTTTTTCCTTCTTTCTTAGATCCTAAACTCTAAATCATTAAAACTAAAACCAAACTTTGAAGCCTTTGTTAAATTTGGAGTGGGGTGTAAAAATGGATAAAGAAATGACAAACAATAATGGGAGAGATAAACCTGATGAGGTAATTCTTTTTAACCCAGTGCAAACTAGTATCATTTATGTTTATGAAAATCCATTTTAAAAAATATAATATAATTTTTGAAAATTATATTATATTTTTGAAAATGAATTTCCAAATACATTATTATTTTTTGAAATCTGAAAGCCGTCTATTATTTTTGCATGTTATAATTTTTAACATATTATGTTATATAGATCAATTTGAAAACTATACTAGTAGAGTAGGATTAGTAACCAAAAAATTTAAATACCAGATATGATTGTATGGATTCATTTACTACATAAGAGGTAACATTATGTTTCAGAAATGGTTTAGGGTTATGGAAAGTATAAAATATTAGTTTGTATAGATATAATAAGTTAAATATGTTGTGCAGGTATTTTGTAGTAGAGAAACTTTGACTTCATGGGCTAGGCAAGTTGGAAAAGATCAAGATTTTATAATTGTGATTAAAAAGTCTTAGGTGGGAGGCTTGAGGAAACCTATAATAAGATTATTATTTGAACAAAGTGGAGAATATAGACAATAAAAAGAATAAGGGCAATGTAGAAGAAATGTAACAACATAAGAGAACATGAATGATTAGTGAGGCATGATTTCACAATTATCTACCAGTATAACAATTATAGGGAGATTCATTTGCAGGTTAATTAACTAAAAAAAAAGAAATAATTGTTGATATGTCAAAAATATGTTTTGATCTAGAAACATTTGTTGACCATAAAACATGATAAGAAGAATGTCAGCGTTATAAAAATTATATACAATGAACGTAAAAGATACAAATATGTTGAGAAAGTTAGTAGATCATAAATGTAACAACTAATGAAATAGTTAATCGATTGTAAATACCTAAAGTGGCATAAGACTGACGAATCAATCGACTGTATGAAAGACCTGCTTTGGTTTCATCTTATTAATGTAGATTTTTGCAAGCCTTCCCAAATGTCTTAATTATGGATTGTCCCTATAAAACGAACAGGTACCCTATGTCATTGCTAGAAATTATGGTGTAACTTCTGCTAAGATAACATTTTCTGTTGCATTTGTGCACATGTAAGTCGAACGATTTAAAAATTACATTTGAGCACTGGACAAGTTAAAAACTTTAATGCCTGTTGGTAATTTTCCTATTATCATTGTTTTTGATAGAGAGTTGGCATTGATGAATGTTATAGAGACAGTGTTTCCCATCACAATCAATCTTCTATGTAGATTACATATCTAAAAAAATATGCTTGCAAATTGTAAGAAGTTTTTTGAGCAAAAGGAGAAATGGGAGGTATTCATGTCCAGTAAGAGTGTATTTGTGTATTCTTTTACTGATGATGAGTATGAAAGGCATTTAAGTTCACTAGAAATTGATTACCAACTTATCCAGGTGTAATAAAGTATGTGAAAGATCAGTGGTTGACAAAGTATAAAGACAGATTTATTACTGCTTGGATGGATAAAGTAATGTACTTTGGTAATGTTACAACAAATAGGTATGATTTATATTACATTTTAAAAATTATTTTTGGTTTAGGGTTTCATAACAAATCATTAATATATCATTATTAATTCATTTAGGGCCAAAAGTGCACATGCAAAATTAAAAGGACACCTTGGATCATTTCAAGGGGATTTTAGATCATCATGAAAGATAATCAATGCACTTATTGAACTTCAATATATAGAGATTAAGGCTTTATTTGAGCGAAGTATTATGGTTGTCGAGCATAATTTCAACTCTTCATTATTTAAAGAGTTGCAAAGTTTGATATTAAAGAGCTCGTTGAATATGATATTTGATGGAGGCTAAATGAGCTAATCATGTTAGGATTGATGCAAATGCTAGTGGTTACTTAATTAGAAGCACGCATGGATTATCTTATACTTATGAAATTGCAAAGCATATAAGGGTGAGAAGTCTAATTTTTTTATCTGAATTATATCCGCATTGAAAGAAGTTTGATTTAATGAAGAGCCAAGGTAATTATATCTCTAAAGAGTTGTACATCCAGTCCAAAATTGACTGAATCATAAAATGCTTTAACTAATGGATGAGTTCGGTAAATTGGCCATGAATAGAAAGTTATGAGAATTTGGTGATCCGTCAACAACTATGTTAATTCCATTATTAGAGATGACTAAGACAAAAGATCGCAAAGCTATAAAAGTAAATACCTCCACATAATGTGACCCATCACACTTGGAAATTGTGTTATCTGCTTAGGATAGTACATCACCACCAATCATTACAAACTCAGTGAAAGTGCTAACATAGATCGCAAAGTTTTCTGATTAGCGTTCCTATGGTAAACCAAAAATACGATATTTTGATAGTTTACTAGTAGAGTTATATCCATATATACAGAGCATCATTGATGTTGAGGTTGGTAGATATTGTAGTTTTCGTTTTATTACTAGGTTGCTTGAATTTGGATAAGATGGTTAGGTATAGGTGTAACATATTTAATTGAAGAGCTTAACCGGTTTCAAGGCAAATATGTGACTTTATATGGATCCATTGAGTGTTTTGAGGAATTGTTAGAAACCTTATTGTGTTTTGACATTTCTGCCTTATATGATAAGTTGATGACTTTACCTGATATGGGTTATTTGATTGCCTTACGATATAACATTGTGCTAGTCCACATTTGTTTGATAGTGTTTGACATATCTCCCTATTAGATTTCTACCACTTGCACCATTGGAGCATAGAATCATTACGATTGGATTTGTTAATGATTGTCGTTTTGTGCATGTATTACTAATTAGTGTTGTCATTTATTGTTTATATTTATCGTTTCTATTTTATGCAAGTGTTAATGATATTATGTAAATAATGTTTTTATTTTATGCGGGTGTTAATGAAATGTTCTTATTAGAAGCTGTTCTCACTAATACCTTTTCTTACATGCAACTGGTGTAGGATTCGATATAATTGTGCTCGAGAGTGAGAGATTCAATATGTACCCACATTGAAGATTTTAAGTTATTATTTAGTGCAAATTCTGATATGACCACTTAAGAAACAATACACAATGATTGATTTTTTTTTCAATACTTTTTTAATAGATTAATGTATATGTTAACAATTTATATTAATGTTTAGGGTATATATATTGAACATGTTATCAAATTGACGAGTGTTATATTGAACATGTTATCTAACAAGATGTTTAATATTGAATAGGTAATCTAATAGATGTTTTATAAATATAACATATTATAATAGATATTTATAAACATTCATAACTAAATAAAAATAATCCATAGTATTAATACATCAAGCCTCTTGGTAGAAATATATACATGTGGTGGACAAGTGGGCTTTGCTTTCGTAGATCAATTGGTGTGAAACTCTCTGGTAAGGCTGATATTATCGTCTTGGTAGATGAGTAGAACTTGTGGGTAAGGATGTTGTGGTCATTACTGGGGGTAGGGACGGAGTGGGCATTGGTGGCCTAGGCACTATTAGGGATGGAATTGGCATGAGTAGCCTGGATGGTGCATGTGTCAATATTGGTGGTTTAGACGGTTTGAATGAATCAAATGATGGTCTAGGCGTCAATGTCTAATGTGATACTACTGGTCTAAATTGATTGCTATTACCTACTATAGTTGTTGACTCGAACAATATAATATGTGCTCTAATAACTACATCTATTCATACATCAGTACTTAGCTTTAATCCATCGGACAATACATGCTCAAGAACAAATAAAGTGGCCAAGCTCTGCTACAAAATATTAATAAGGTTATCAGCATTAATAACATATAATTAAAATTAACAAAGTAATCAATAATCATAAAATGACAAAGTTTATGACTTATTAAATCACTGTTAAATGTAGTATCAACCGCCCGAGACTGAAATTTGGATCAACGCTCTAAATTTTGAATTTGATGGTGCTAAATTGATATGAACTAGGCATAATAGTCTAATGAATACTTTCCTTGTCTTTGACATCTCAGGCCTCGATACTTAGCTGGCACAACGTGTATATTCCATTTTTTCTAGTGCTAGTGTAGAAAGTTATATGCAACATGATACGAGTTGGATGATGATTCTCACTCAGCAGGGGACGAGGCCAAAGGGGTAGAAGGAATACTCTGTACAAATCCAAACTATTGTAGATGTTTCTTCAAATGATATGACTTTATGATTGCCCCACACTTGATTTATTTAGTAAAAAATGCAATATAAAAAATGCATGTTCCTCCCATTGATCGACGTATGGTTCCTAGCATACGTCAGATACCGTCAACATATCCAGTTGCTCTCGTACGGCTTGTAACGTATCAATATAAGTACAAGCTTTTCATCATTAAGCACGTAACAAATCACTGTGTATGTCAATATGCCTAATAGGTTGACTGATGGAAAGTGCTCATAAATTCATCCCTACATGAAATACATGAGTAATATTTAATCATATAATCATATATGAGTAATAATAAATAAATCAAATAATTATAATATGTTTTGACTAATTTTAAAAATATACCTAGAGAAATGTTAGATAACTAGTGATCTGATGCATGTTTGCCTCACTCACAATGTCAAGTTACCTATACAATTATGTGAGGCAAGCTATCCTTAAGCATATCTAAATGTGATAGTGATGTCACTTAGTAGGGTTAAGTACAATACCAATACTCTTGTCGTTGTCTTATTAATGAATAACGTTGTCTTATTAATGAATAACGTACACCTTAGCAGATGGAGTAGAAAAGCCTAGGATGCATAAGCTATTGCCTCATCATCTGATGTATTTGTAACATCCCTAAAAGTATCCCACAACCATTACAGTCGAACAATAGGTCTTCAAGCCCTAGTGGTATTTGTTTTAGCCTCAACCATGGAAGCTGTAAGCAACCTCACCATAGTGTGTATACTTCATTGATCGTCAAATAAGTCATTGAAATCATTGTCCCAGTGTTCGATGTGTAGAATGGCAAATACATCATCTAACATGATGATTATCTTTCCAAATGGCATATGAAAGGTGTTGGTATTAGGTTGCTACCTCTCAACAAAAGTTGAAACTATCATGTTATTAATCATACAATAGGTGCAATCGATGAGTGAATCCAACCTTGATTGGACTACATTGGCTTGGATACATGGTGTGCATCATTTAGATGCCATTATTATAATTTTGACCACTGATTAATTGATTTCAATGAATCTTGCTCTTGTAACAATAACAACAATAATAACAAAAAAAAAAAAGATCAACAACAATATCAACAATATTAACAACATGAATAATATCATCAACGACAACAATTAACCAATTCACTCTAAAGACATAAACTAAAATTATTGTATTATATGATTCAAGTATTACTTGGCCATTCTATTTTTGTAATGCAACATGGGATTTGAAACTTATAAGAATAGATGTATCAATTGGGCCTTCAAGAAATGGTTCAACTTGCTTAAAACTGTCATCTGCATTTCTATCATGATGCTTGTATGTTGCAAGTTCTTTGTAATGCGTGGAAGGATCAACTTGAGAGATGTCATATATTATATAGTTCTCCGACTCACCATCCCCGACTTGGTGTCTTATTTCGAAGATAGTTGGATGTTTACAACTCAAACCATAATCAGTTGTAGTACCTTTACCTTTGGTAAGAATACCTCCTCCTTGTGTAATAGCCATATTTGTAACGAAAAATAACTTAGTAAGCTTATGAAATATATTTAAATTTAAAGCTTTTGAAGATTTGTTTTTGATAAGCCTTAAAGCTATTGGAAATGGATTTTGTAAAGCCTATTTCTAAGGGAGCCTTTAAGCTTTCAAAAATAAATTTTTAAGAGCTTTAAAGGCTTATTGAAAATCCATTTTCAAGATGCTCAAATTTGACGAAACTAAATCGTAAACTCTAGGTTATTTTCACATGATTTCAACCAAATTAATCCATAAAAATTTTGAAATATTTCCTATAATCAATGGAATACTAAAAAAATTTGTGATTTTGGGATTGGTTTGATGGTTTTAGGGTTAAGTTTAGATTGAATTTATAATGAGCATGAGAGAATGAATAAAAGAGTTAAAAAAGTATGAAGGAAAATATGATTTTGTTGAATGGGGTGTATTTATAAGAAAGAGAAATTTTTACTTTAAATGTAAAGTATATTTAGTAATGGGTGTAAAAAGTAGTTTTAGGGGTGTAAATAGAATTTTCCTTAACAAAAATGAAATAAGAGTTGGTTTGGGAAAATTTTTTGAGTAAATAACATTTGTGGTCCATAAACTTTGGGCCAAATTCTTTATTGGTCCCTAAACTTTAAAAAGTTTTAATTGAGTCCTCAATTGCTTAAACGTGTATCAATGTAGTCCTTTCATTTGTTGACCATCTAAATTGACGAAAAATCCAATGTGGCATGACACATAACCTATAAAGTTTCATTATGTGGAATTTTTTTGATGTCCACTAAGCAAATCATAAAAGACAAAAAACTAAAAAAAAATTTACAACAATTGAAAAAACAAAAAGATGTCAGAATCTTTTGCGATTAGAACATGTGAAATTAAAATAGAAAAAGCTATAAACATTCAAAATGTTTTGCAAAAGAATTGTTTCGGGTTTTGAAGAGAAAAAAGGATCCAAAAATGATCGAAGGGGATCAAAAGAGGAGACTTACTTTTTCGGTGTTGAAAAGAAAAATAAAGGGAGTATGAAAAGAAAGAGTTAGGGGTTAAAAGGGAAGAACTAAGGGTTGAAAGCAAGAGCTAAGGGTTGAAGGAAAGGAGCTAGGGGTTGTCATATAAAAGATATAGGCTTGTTACCTGTTTGTCATTGTGGTTAATAAGCTTTAATTAGGACATTATGGATTGACACTAACCAAGGTCATAAGGTTTTTGGTTGTAACAACTATGGGGTAAGAACACAACATTTTTTTTTTCATTAATTGAATTATGGGTTTTATAAATAGAGTAGGGTTTTGACAACACAACAAATATTATGTGGATTTTGAATATGGGTTTAGAATATGTGAACGAAACTATTGGTCTTGAATTTTGTAGATATTTAAAAACATAACAAACTATTGTGTATTATTTTAAATATGGGTAGCAAGTAGCAACAATGGGTAGCAAATTAGTGTTTTATGATTTTTATTTCTTTGATTTAGTATGTTTTTATTCTTTTAATTTGGTGATGGTTTTTGTTTAAATTTATAGCAACTCAGTGCATGTGGGTTTTTCTTTAAATGTTGTGATCTTCCAATAGATGAACATAGCAAGGTAGTCATTTTATATTTATTAAAGAGGCTGCAAAAAATAAAACGCCAAAATCAAGTCCCTTCAAATAATGCAAACAACAATTGTAATCGTAAGAATAGAAATTGAAAGTGGATTGCAATGTGTATACTTGTTGTTATTTTTATGTTGATTTTGAAAAGAAAATAAACAAAGTTCAGTCTATTGTTTAGGCTAATTGGCTTATAATATGTAGTCGATTAAAAGCTGGTTATGTTTCTAAACTTATAGATTTTGTATAATATGATTATGTTTGTATATTAATGTAAATTTGTTATAATTCTAGTAATTGTCTATGAAAATATTAGCCCCTAAAAAGCAAGGCTTTAATTTGAGTTTTATATTTGTGTTCATAACAGAATCAATGGAATGATCCTGACATTTTCATTTACAACGAAAATAGAACACAAATTATGAAATTCCATACAAAACAGAACACAAGTAAATAGCACTTTGACACAAGTTTGTTATATTTCACGTGGCTAGCAAATACCATACATATAAGTTCATATTTAATTTCCAATGGTGACAAAATATAAGTTTCGTATACTTCAATGCCAATAAGTTCATATTTTAAATTGGTTACACTAAAATTTGCCAACAAAATCAAACATAATGTTCTAACAAAAAATACTATATGAACACAAGATATGAAGTAAACTTGCTACACTAATTCTAGCCTAAATTATGAAGTCATTCAAACAAAACAAGCTTCATTCACCATGCAAACTTCTGACAAAAAGTTATGAAGTCAATCAAACAGTAGTAATTTCTTTTTGGGAATTATGTTTTGGACAACATGTTGTTTGGCCACAGGTTTCCGAGCATCATGCTTGACCAAGGTTTTCATATACCTCGATGCAACTTCCCTCTATTTCTGTTGATGGTTGGATGGTGGAGGTATTGGTATAATTGCTACCCTTAGACTATGTGAATAAAAAGTCGAACCCTAAATTCACACAAAGATAAAAATTACAAAAGAACATAATCTAGTAGTAACCCTAAAGCTAACCAAAAACCAAATTTATTGTTTACTTACTTTATTGGAAGCTGAAGTAGGAGTAAGATTCAACATTGCATTATGTGTATCACTTTGTAAACGTTGTGTACCTAAAGGTGGATTGTTATGATATATTGCTTGACTTGAACCCTTAAATATAGCAAACCATAATGATTAGACAAAATTAAATTATATAGCTAAATCATTATTAACCAATATAAATATAAATACTTACATTAATCATCCATCTAAATGTTACATCATGCAATGGAACAGACTTTTGTTACTACTGTTGGTGGTTTGATTCTGGTTTTTTTTTTTACTAGACAAATGTGTTTTGTTGGTTGGATTGAGTATTTCTTGCTATTGGATAGAAAAAGAAAAATGGAAATAAATAGTATCAATTCAAGATTACTTGAGAAACAATAACATTTACATAACAAACACAATTGTAACTATTAATTGCATTTGATTGTACTTTTAGAATGTTCTTGCAAGACCTTTTTTGTGACCTTTTTATCCACATTTTGAACATGACATTGTGACTTTTGTTTTCTTAACCTTAGCATCTGTGGTTTTCACTTCATCAGGTTCTTTTATTCTCTTGGTTTTATGTCTACCAAGTTGTTTCATTTGTAGCTCTGAAGATTTTGGCTTGTAGTTAGATGGAGGTTAGCAAGTCTCACCCCTGATTGGATTGACGGTTTCTTTGTAAATCTTCCTTTGTTTGTCAACAATGTAATATTAATGCACATAGTCTTTAGTTGCTCCTTGTTGCACAAAATTGTAGAAATTGCATGTGGGCAAGGAATACCCGTTAACTCTCATTTTCTGTAACTATGTGATTGTTTATTTAGGTAAACTATGTACCAATTCGTCAAGTTTTTTTGTTTCAAATATTCTTTGTGTAGATGGTTGTGGCTAGTACCTCCCAGACAATTCTTTTTTCTTGTCAAGTTTCTTCTAAATCCTTGGACAAATCAATCCAAAATACTTTTTCGCATGATTCCTCTTCACATAAAATTTGTTCATTAGTTTGCTTTTAATTATTTTGCATATAGTAAAAAATGGCTTGTCTTTAGCATAAAAAATATACTTGTTGAAACATTCATATATGTTGTTAAGTAGAATATCACATTTAGAGATTGTGCGAAAATGAGATCTCGACTATTGCTGTGCTGGCCTTTCTAAAGCCAACCATATGGTTTTGAGTGTATATCTTTTAACTTATTCATGATTGCATTAAATTCTAGTATGTGGTTTGCCCTTGTTACAGCCTATAAAGCATCCTTTAAAGCTTTCCTTTTGTGGCCATCATTTTGAAAGTTGTGTAAATGCCTCACACAATATTTATGCTCTGATTCTGGAAATAGCTTTTTGAATGAAGCTTTCAAACCTTACGATAAAAAAATAATTGATTAGATGATATTTGATTGTTATATAACATAATAAAATAAATAGAGTAAATAGCATTGTGGGCCTTAAACTTTGGGACAAATTCTATTTTGATCCCTAAATTTTAATGGCCACAGGTGCTATTTACTTTAACCAATATATAAGTTAATCCAGAAGCATATAATTTACCTTTTGTTTGTCAGACGTTCAAGTCCAATTGTATTGATTTTCTATCTTTTGATTCTCTTTCAATCTTTTAATGAAACAAGTCCATGTTTTAGTATTTTCAATTTCTACTATAGCATATGCAATAAGGTAAATGCAACCATTAGCATCAATCCTTATAATACCAAGCAATTAGCTTCCATATTTTGCTTTCAAAATGACGGCTATCAACACTAATTGTTAGCCTATAATAATTAACTCCAGTAGCACATGCTTTTAGACAAACATATATTCTTTGGAAGAGATTGTCATCTAACTTACATAGAACAGTGGATATTTGGTTAGTTCTATGAATTTTTTTCTGCATAGCTCCCTATCTTAGAATACTATTCCAAGTAAGTCCCATTAAGTTTTTTCAAAGCCAACTATTTTGCCTTCTATAACTTTGATCTAAGCATAATCAACATAGTATTTGTACACTCGTCTCTCAAACAAAAGCAAAGAATAATTTGGATCAACAAGGAAACATTCCATATACCTATTTGCCAACCATTTATGGTCCATATTCTATTGGCATACTCTTTGCAACAAGAATGCTTGGACTTGTAAGTTCTAATAAAAAAGGTAAGATCCCCTAGTTCATGCCTAAATTTCTTACCATATAATGTTCATTCACATATTTTTTTACGTACAACCTTTTGTCTTAGTTTGTCATTTTCTTAAAACTAATGTTCACCCTATCATTGATGTTAGCATTTTTTTATAGCATCTTTTAACTATTTCTTATCCCTAAATAATATTCCAACACAAAATATAGGGTTATCCATGTTAGTGTTTTGAAATTTAGGCCATTTCTTTCTGGCACCATCGTCATTGGATCCATTAATACTATAAAGATCATCATCAGAATTTACTCATAATTCTTCTATCTCTTCATGATCAATATCTACGCCACTTTCAATGTTAGGATCCACATAATTTTCAAAATTCACATCATCTTCATCCTAATCCAACTCATATCACTATCCTTGTAGTCAGGGTCGCCATTCTTAGTGCCATTTTCATTAGATACATTTTTATAAACTTTTTCTACACTAGGCCCTTCTACATTGGTACTAGGCCTCTGTGCATTACACTCAACATTTATCTTAGACTGTTGGTAAATAACAATGTACCTACTTGGAAGCCCATGCTCACACATCTCCATCACATAAGCACCAATGATAAGTTCTACTAATCTATGCTCTCTATGAGGTATTTTCTAGAAATACATATTAAATTCGATATGCCCTACCATTTCTGCCACGTTATGAAGTTCAAACAAATACATTTTATCAACCTCACACAAGTCAAAATAATTTATTTGTCCTTCTATTTATTGATTGCCTAAAAAGTAACCTCATGATGTATAGCTATAGTGAAGTGAGGGGAATAATCATCTGACATGCATAAAATAAAAAATGATATTGTAAAAAGACATAATACAATTAAAGACAGAATAAGAAAAAACAAAATCAACACTAAGCAAAGTCATGACATGATAATGGGCAAGTTGGTTTATTGTTTATAAAGTCATGATAGAATCATTGAGCAAGTAGGTTTTATTGTTTATTGTATAAAATTATGACAACATCATTAAACAAATGGGTTTGATTATTTATAAAGTTAGGACAAAAACATAATATGTAAATTGAACATATGTTAGATTATTTTTAAATGATAGAAAAAAAGTTTTCATGTAAAAATCAAAATGTTACATTAAGGTTAATTAGTGTTCTTGTAAAGTGTATGTTGGGTCAATTAATGTTTCGTTGGGGTTAGTTAGTGTTCATATAAAATCAAAATGACAAACAAATGGTTTTCATATAAAATGTATATTATTTGCTCTGTCAATTAGTGTCATTTCCAAGGTAGGCAGAAGAAACCAAAATCTAACATATGTTTAGGTAAAAAGGCTAAAATAATCAAAGCCCTAAAATAATCCTTAAATCTAAACTGGGCTCATACAAAATCAAAATAATTCCTCAAATAATCAACATGAAAAACCTAAAATTTTTAAGTTAGAAAACGTAAACGCTAAAATAATTCCCAAATTAAAGCAAGAATAATAAATAACCAAAATTATAAATAATACAAAATTAGCAAAAATTATAAATAAACAAGCAAAAAACCTAACCATAAACATCATCACTATCATATTCTCTCAGCCTCTAACCCATGATATTCCTTTTTTATAATCGTAAAACCATTTAGTCATCCTTTGGTTGGTCCTTTCGTTGACAAGTGTCCTTTCTTGGTCGATCTTTTCTTTTACAATTTCAAAGAATCTTTTTCACTTGACAAGGTCTCTTTTTTCTTGTTGAACTATTTCTCTTTCACACAATTTCAAGATTTTTTTCTTTTTCATAGTTGGATAGTCGACTTATTAATTTTTTTAATTTTTTGTGTTTTTGTCTAGTTTAAGGTTTTTTTTAGTCTTTTATCTTTTGTATTTTATGATTTGTTTAGTGGACATGAAAAATTCCACATAATATTTTCGAACAACAAAAAAATTCTAAGTAATAAAATTTTGTAAGGTTGTGTGTCATGATAAGTTGAATTTTTCATCAATTTAGATAAGCCAGTAGATAAAGAGACTATATTGGTACATATTTGAATAATTAAAGACTCAATTAAAAATTTTTAAAAGTTAAGAATTAATATAAACTTTGATCCAAAATTTAGGACATTGATGCTATTTACTTATGAAACTTTTAATTTTGGTGAATAAAGGAGGCTACTATGCCTCGTTGGTGTTACCCAAGCACCTTAAAAACATCGTTTGAACCAAAAAACAATTGGTGTCAATAGGTGATCCAAATGAACTCTGAATCTTCAAATTTCTTATAAACAATTCAGAATCCAGTGCTAGAAACCATTTTTCACCTATAATCACCCTTCATCAACAATGATTTTCTCCTAAAAAAACAGCTTTTCACTTGTTTCAATCTCCTTTTCCTTCCTATGGGTTTAGATATCATAAGAAACATATGAAAAAAACTTAAATCTAAGTCTTAATCATAACAAAAGAAACACCATACAACTAAACCCACATCTAAACCGCACAAATTTCATTTCATAACAACTAGTAATTCCTACCTAAAACTTTTACAAAAATTTTAACCCATTGAATTCCAATTTTGTTATACTTGTGTGAGAGGAAAGTAATGAAAAAAATTATATTAAGTGGCAAAATGTGGATTGTGAATAGATGTGTTAGAAAGAAAAAAGAAAGAAATAGAGTGTCATATGGAAGGTATGAGTGTTGGTTAGAGAGAGAAACAACCTATTGTGAAATATGGGTTGAACCAAGAAAAGAAAGGAAAAAGGAAAAACAGAAAGCTATTCAAAATGATGACAAGAGAAGAGATGATGGCAATTATCCCACGTTAAATGACAAAAGGGTTGAGGGAAATAATAAATTTGAAGCTGTGAAGAAAGAAAAGTAACAAGAAGAAAGAGAGTTGAAAAACTTTTTTTGAGTGGGGTTTGGTGGGTGATTAATTATTCTATTTATGTTGACTAAGGACAAAATGTTTTGATGTGTCAATTCATTTTTGTCACATTTTTGCTATTAAATGGCATGTGAGTGACACTTATTTTTTTTTGGTCTAAAATATTCTTAAATTATTACTTATAAATAATGTTTAGTTTTTATTTATTCCTAAAGTAAGTAATATTTTAAAATTTTTAGGCTTTATTTGTTAAAGAGAATAAAAAAATAAGATGAAAATTTTATTAATTAATAATTAAAATTTATAGCTAAAATTCAAATATTTATAATTTTAAATATAAAAATAAGTATTTGTTGTATTATTTAATCTTCAATTTTTCATTGATGTCCCGATTCATTTGCTAGAGGATCATTGATGAGAATGGATTTTGTTTTGGTATTGGGATATACTCCTTGGTAAGTTAGGAGTGCTAATGCCGTACTTTCTTAAAATTGCTATTTCAAAAAATTGAGAAGTCCCTTTTTATAGTTAAGTTGGATGTTGAAAGGTACGCCAATGTGGCTTTTTTGCCTGACACCAAATTCAAATTTCCTATTATGCTTCTGTTTGTTAATGGCAATTCTCATCCCTATACTCTCTTCCCATCTAGGTAAAATATTTTGCCATTGACACTATGAAAGAGATCAATCATATTTCACTGAAAAATATTTGATATTGCCATTAAAAAAATCTTTTAATTTTTCTTTTGTAAAATAAATACACTTAATAACATGAGTTAAGAGTTTTCACTCTTTTTATATATTATGAAGGAGATCAAATATATTCTCCTAAATAATATTTGTTGTTATCATCATAAATTGTTTTTTGTAACCAATACTTAATAGCATGTGCTAAGAGTCCTTGCTCATTTTAAGTCCTAAGGATGTGCATGATACACAAAATTATGATAGAATATGATAAGATAATATTATGAATAAAATTATATTAAATAATGTCATCTTATCTTATATTTGATGGTCATATTTGGTGCATAAGATGATCGATAGAATAGTATGATAATTATTTTATATTATGTTTGATTTGTATCAATTGAAAGGAATAGAATTATAAGGAAAATTATTATCCTTTTAGTATACGATAATTTAATCTTCTCAAAGTGGAGAGGATTATCTTTAGTTAATGGGATTAAACTTATATGTTCTATTACACCCTTAAAAAAATTACATCAATAATTTAAATTGTATAAATTTTGAAGAAGGATACTTTGGATCAATAAATAAATTATCCTATCTTAATATTTGCACAATTCAAACATAAGATAGGATAATATTATTTAATTTAATCTTATTCGTAATATAATCTTATCCTATTTGATCATAATCTTCTGTACCAAACATGATCGATATGTGGAAGGATTAAAATATGATAATTTATTTATTGATCAAAATTATTTTTCCTCAAAATTTATATAATTTCAATTACTAATGAAATTTTTAAGGGTATAATAGCGCATGTAAGTTTAATCCAATTGATTAAAAATAATCCTTTACATTTTGGAAAAATTGAATCTTCCTATACCAAGAAAATGATTATCCTCTTTGTAATACTATCCATTTCTCTAGATACAAACCAAACATAATATATAATAATTACCATCCTCTTTCATTCATCATACTATGTATCAAATATGATCTAAGAGTCTTAATTTTTCTTAAAATCCTTTACATCATCTTTTACTTAAATGAAAATAAAATTGTCTATAAATAATTATACTAACTTGAATCCAAATAATTGCCGCAAAGCGCAAATAACACACTTGTATGAAGTAGTAATGAATTATATTCTACCGAGAGTTACCTTAAAAGAGGAGAGCAAAGAAGACTAGTCCTAACCTAGGACTTTGCATGGTTTATATATGTAGTTCTTGGTGATATTTCTAACATAAAACAAGTATAATCCAATTATTTATAATGTAGTATTTCGTTCATACATATGAGATTCTGAAATTTATTTTACATATCTGACGTTTGGTGCGCGAGGCTAAGGATACATGGGGATATAGTAGACAATTATGATTCCATAATTGATCTAAGTATCATACAAAATTGACTTCACTTGTCCGAGCAATATACATTATTCTGAAAGCAATTAGTAAGGGTTAATATGTAATTTGATCCCCAAACTATATCATTTTTCATGGTTTGTTACATTTAAAAAACAATCATAATTTTTACCTTAACTTTGCTTTTCTAAAACACTTTATATCGTTGACTAACAGTGCATATTATCTAAAATGATAATATGATATATATTGACTAATGACAATGCATCACATGTCATAATTTTATTCGTTGATTTTTTTTGCCATATTAGCATATTATTAATCTAGTTGATATCTAGCGTAAATGACATGACAATAAAATTTGAGATACCAAATTGTAAACTTTTTTTTTTTATAGTTACCGAATTAGAGAAAAATGATACAATTTAAAGGCAAAAATACATATTAATCCTAAGCTTAATTGGTTAGAACTTCGAAAGAAAATACTGCAATAGTAGAGTGATTTATACTCAAAATTAAGATAAACAATAAGGATACATAAAAAAAAATCAAATTTGCATGAAAATTTATACTCAAATGCTAAAAAAAAAAAAAGAGAGAAAAAGCTAGTCACAGCTTGTAACAGCAATTATTTGAGTGTTTAGTGGCATTCACTTCATCAATGGTGATTATTTCTTTTCCACCATGAAGATTACTTGTTTCATTCATTTTAGCATTTAAATATTTTTTGCTTGTGATTTCATGAATTTTTGTGATCATTCGTAAAAATGCTTCCTCAACATTCAAATTTTGTGATGTAGATGTTTCCATGAAAAATAAACCTTCTGTCTCTGCTAGATTTCTTCCTTCTTCCTCACTAACTTCTCTGGATTGAGTTAAATCTGATTTATTCCCAACAAGAACAACTACCATTTCCAAATTGGCAAATTCTCGTAGCTCATGCATCCATTTCTTCACATTTGTGAATGTTGTTCTTCGGGTTAGGTCATACACTAACAAAGCCCCTAACACTCCCCGATAGTATGAACTTGTAATTGCTCTAAACCTACATCAAAATAGCACTCATTTTCTCATTAAAATCAATTAAAAGATAGCATTCTAGGATCATAACAACATAATTAAATTGAATATAGGTTTCATTATATTAGCTAAAATGGCATGCAACTAAAAATTAATTAGCTATGACATCAATAGTTCCTCGGCGATTGAAGCACATTTCTAATCATATTGAAATACTCAAGAGCATACTCAAGGGCATCCCTTCGAACACATTCCATTCGAGGCAAATTCCATGGTCGATGGGTAAGCTAAAGCTGGGATTTTAAAATAAAAACTTGAATTTCACGGCAAGATTATAATAGTATATAATCGTTGTTATGTCCAAAGCCAAGTTATTAAAGAACTTTTTGTTTGAGTATAGGACAAAGTGTGATTTTATATGTAGATATTCATTTTATTTGGGGTCTAAATCAATCGAGTTTGGTCTAATTTCAAAGCTGGAAGGTCGAATTTGTATATATTATTTTATTTTATATATTATATATTATTTTATATTTATCTTTATCTTCACATTTATTTTTATTTTTATTTTTTCTCTTTATCATTATTTCTTATTTTTCTCTTTATTTCTTATTTCTTATTTATTTTATTTATCTTTATTCTTATCTCTATTTTTTAGGTATATTGGTTTATTTGTTTTGTTGTTACTGTCTATCTTTAAAAAAAGTAAAGGTTTGAAAATTAAAAGGGACAGAGGAGGAACTAGGTAGAAATCGGAGAGCATAAGCACCAAAGTTTTCAGCAAAAAAAATTAGGGAGTGAAGATTTCAAGTTTTTAGGAGTTGTAAGGATTTGAATTTTGGAGTTTAGACTACGAAAAATAAAAGGATTGAGTGATTTAATAGTTAGAAATGTTTTGAATTCTTTTTTGGAATTTTTATAAAACATTTGAAAACTTTTTCGATTCTGTTGTAGTTTTTGGCATAAAATCCTAGATTTCGATTAAATTTCCTTAATTTTCAGAGAAATCCCCAATTTTCAGTGAATATCACTGTGAGATTCTCAAATCCCTATGAACTTTTTGACGAGTTTTCTAATTTTTGACAACAATCCCAAATCCTATTCAAACTTCGATGAACTTTCTAGCAACCTTTTGAAGTTTTCGACGACTAGGAATCGGGATATCTAGATAGAGGGAAAAGGATTCAAGAGGAGAGAGAAAAACGAAAGAGAGGGAGGCGAAAAATCTAAAAAAAAAAAATTTCATCTTTTATATAACGAAAAAACGTCGTTTTGAGGCGTTTAAAACCAATAGGATCTATGTGTTGCTCTATAGCCTGACCTAACCCATGCTGCATGACCTGATAACTTGTATCCCCTACTGAAACTAAAGCCTAGTTGCCCGTATAGTCAAGTAGATCAATCGAGTTGAATGTCATGTTTGTAGTCGAGCCACAGCCAAGTCAAAGCCAAACCATTAACCTTTTTTTAATCCTTTGTTTCTTTTCTATTTATTTACTTAATTAATTAATTTAAATTTTATTTATTCATTTTATTTAAATTAGTTTTTGTTAAAAATATTTAATCCATAAATCCTTCCAAATATTGAAAGATCTATGGGTTAAAAATTATTTTAAATTTATGAATTCTATTAAAATATTAGAGAATTTCATAAAAAAATTTAATAATATATATATGTATTTTTTAAATCAATCTTATCAAATTATTGGAGGATTTAAATCTCAAATTAAATCTTGCCAAACCATTAGAAGATTTAATGATTTTTATAAAAAATAAAAATTTTAATCCTAACAAATTATTGGAAGATTTAAATTTTAGAATTAAATCTTACTAAACTATTGAAAGATTTAATAATTTTTCTTAAAATAAATTCATAAATAAATTTTCATATGAAAATCTTACCAAATTATTGGAGGATATGCCTTAAAATAAAATCTTACTAAACTATTAAAAAATTTTATTGATTTTTGAAAATAATTAATTTCTAAAAAAACACATTAATGAATCCAACGACAAAACCTTTTTAGAGTGTGACACTAGCCTCCATTAATACTTCTAAGGTAAGGAAATTTTTTTTTAATTTACTACCAAACTATTGGAGTGATTTTAAGATTAATTTTTAATATTAAATTTATTTGGTAAAATTATGAAAATGTTTTAAGGCTTGGATAACAAGAAATCAACTACTACCATTCTACAAATAGGCATTGTGAAGGTGTCATAATCTTTCTCAAGTGTAACCGTACTCCTAAACCTAGTTCTGGTTTCATGGACTAGAATTTACCTTTTAAAAGATATTTGAGTTAAGCTTGAAACTTTTTTTTTTTTTAAATGACAGATTCAGTTATGTGACCAATCACATTTAAATAAAAAAAATGGTGGTGACTCCCACATTGTGTTTAGCAATAGGTTTATGGACCTATGTGTTATGACAGTTTGGTGATTCTATTGAGGATATGTTGAGAGTTTGGCTAGTTAATGATTTCGTGTTATTCAAGTTTAACTTAATAAATTTAAGACTTTTCTTTAAAGATTTTTATTTCCTTGTCATTCATTGTTATTCATGTGCATATGCATAATATAATCTCTACAATTAGGTTTTGTCCTTTAGAAAGGAGTAAAGTACATACGTTTTTGTGAGATTTCATGCCTTCGAATGAGTTAGCGAAATACTCCCACACAAATTGAACTTTTTCTATGTGTAGCTTATGATGGGTAAAGATTAGGGTGCCTTACTAGTTTATCATGGACAATGATGTAAGGATCAATTTAGAAATTTTTAGATTTAAGCCAAACCAATATAGTTAACCTTATGGGCATAATTTGTAGGTAAATCCATGCTTCTCTTACCTTTAGAATTAACTTGAAGTTTAGGGATCATACTAGTGTATTGGCTTCCTTTATATATGCTAACAAACTCATTTCTTTATTGCTCCTATATTGAGCTAACTAACCAATTTCTTTGCTTATTTTCCTTTTTGCGTATTCATAAACATGTATAAAGATTGCATAAAGTATTTACCCTAAAGTTACTTTCAATAAAAGCTTTCATGGAATTCATTGAATGTCTAGTTTGTACCTCATTCATGTTCTCTAAGTGTGAGTCATCGAGTGATATGAGGACTGAATCAGAAAAAACTTAACAAAAGGAAAAAGATTATCTATTGTCTACTTATGTTTCTACCTTGCCTAAAGAAAGTTTGTCTACACCTTAAACAAAATGATTTAGAAGACTTGTCATACATATAAAAGCACATGAGTCTTTCAATAAAACAAGCTTTTTATTAAAAGTATGGTCATATTGCTCATCTCTTGTCAATAAAAGTTAAAAATTCACTCTTGAAAGCAATAGTGTAGTTCTGGGACTTTTCATATCATTGCTTTATCTTTAATGAAGAAGTTGATATGGCACTGACCATAAAGGAATATTCAATTTTAATAAGTATGCATTTCCAGCATCAAGACATAATCTATGTGAAGAAGCAAAAATTAGGATTTCACAAGAAATTAGCCTAAATTTTAAGAGTCGACAAAGAGGAAATAGATTCACATGTTCAAGAGAAGCAATACATAAAGGAATTCCTGGAGAATTTTTTGTAATTTCATTGCAAAACATCCAGATAAAGATCAAGGATTGAATATATTCACCCTGGCAATATATGATATGGTGATATTTCCTAAAGCCATGGGCCATATTGAGATAGAGGTGGTAGATTTGTTCGAACAGATAGAAAAGAGACGTAACCCTTCATCAACAATCTCAGTAGAAACCATCAGGTTGTTAAATTATTGTTGAAAAAAATGAAAAAGAGAGCTTTTTGGGTTGTACGCCACTATTGTACTTATGGATGAAGAGTCATTTTGAATGTAAGAGGAGAGCATTTTTCAAACTCCATTTTAGAAATCAAACTTTGATTAAGAATTTTACTAGTGTAAATGGTTGAAGACAAAGTCCAAAGAAGAATGGGAATTTTTGCTATAGAAGCTCATAAGCAGCCAAGTGAAATGGTTACTCTAATGGATGAATTGAGAACTCATGTTGAATAAATGTGGATATGAGATTGGTGTCTTGCTTTTAGGCTTGTGTAGATTAACAAGCTATGCATCGTTAATGGTATGAAGGTAATTTAGAGTTGAATAGTTCATCCCCATAACACACAAGCTTAACCAATTAGATTCTCTATATGGTGAGCATAAAACATTTAAGAAGATTGATAGTATAATCGAGGCATAGAAAAAACCTAAAAGAGTAAGTCTTGGATCTTTTACTGACCAAGTTACCCTTGGATATTTGGTATGAAGAGCAAGAAGGAGTAAATAAGTTGTGTTAAAGCCAAAAAAATTACCAAAGAATGTGACATTGCCATTAATGAGTTGATAGAGTTACATTAAAAGCGCAAAAGATTGTGTATCCAAGTGAAGGCCAAAAAAATAAATATCTTTAGTTTGACTTGTGAGAATAAAAGATTGAAGAAAGAATATTCTGATATGGAAGATGAATGTGCCTAAGTCTAAGACAAGAATGACACACTCAGAAAGTATGTTCAAAATTTAAAGTAGAAATTGAATAAGCAAGGGAATCACATTGCTGTATTCATAAGGGAACACAAAGAATTGTCATACCAAGCTTGATTGGGTAAAAGAGAAAACTTCAAAATACATAGGTACATAGAGCATCTTGTGACACAAATATACAAGGCAATGGTCAAGGTAAGGGAAATGGTTGAAGAAGCTGAGGCATTAATGAGCCTGGTCAACCTAACAAGAAAGCACGGACAACATTTGTTGAATTTCATTGAGGAGGCCAAGCACTGATATAAGTAGATTAAGCATTTTTGCAAGTAAAGAATAATAGATTTTGTGTAAAATAGACTTTTGTGGAATAAGTAAAAGTTTTTTTTATTGTTGAATATTTTAAAGTGTAAACATTTTCTCTAATGCTTTGCATCCATTCATAGTTAGTTTTGATCACATTAGTGCATGAATAGTCTGATAACTTTAAAATTATGGTAAATAAGGTTCAAGGATAGCTCAACCAGTCAAGAATCTAGTTCAACAAACTCACCATTAATATAATACTTAAACCCAAGCTAGACGAATAGAGCAAGAGAATGCAAACTATCTTGAAAAAAATGAAGAAGGCCCAATAAGAGTTAAGAGAAGAGCTGAATAAAATGTTGGAGGCTTTGAATAAATTAAACAAGGGCAATGCTGTGGGAGAAGATTCTAGCTTGCAAGACCATCCATCACAAGATGTTATCGACCTTTTCTACCCTATCAAGTATGGCCAATATTGGGCCCAATCCACTTAAAGGATTCTTTTACAATAATTTACATTTCTTGTAGGATATACATATCTTGGAATGCCATTTGCATCAACTCAGAGGTAATTTCAGAGTTTTGTTAACCTTGTTTTTACAAAAAATGAAGTGGAGCTAGTTTCTGTCTTCAACTCAGATGATCAAAAAGAGAAAGAGAAGTTGAAATTGAGTCGAGTCTTTAGAGGACTCAAAAATTGAATAAAAAAATAAGCATGCTCAAGAAGAGGTTATGCACCATGAAGGGAATAGACTTTTATGGCATTATAGATATTGTTGGGCTATGTTTAGTTTTAGATGTTGTGATTCCTTCAAAATTCAAAGTTTTTGAGTCCAAAAAATATGACAGTACTAAGTGTTTGATTTGTCAAAAAATGTCTGCCTACACCAGTAACAAAAAACTCTTGGTACATATATTTTAAAGTTAGTCTCAGTAGTTTAGCTACGAAGTAGCATGTCCAATTTAGACAAGACTCGTATTCACTCTTGTAAGGAGCTCGGTTGGCATTCATTAATCAGTATCCTCATATTATAGACCTAATTTTTGGTCACAACAAAGTCATTTAAATAATATGCTTAAAAATAAAAAGATATGACTGCTTAAGTCCAGCCACCCCTGATTGAAAAGGAAACTACAGTGTCATTCATGAGTATTTTAAAGGAATTCCATTATATGAAGATGATAAGGAATGCAACAAAAAATTTTACTGACATGGTGATCTCAGACGAGATTATTGAAAATGATATAAAAAATGCAAGCTTAAAAGATGAGAGATCACTAGCAAAAAAAGAATGCCTAAAAAGAATCTACAACCAATTTATCTTACCTACCGTCTTGTTGTTAATAACACCACATCAATCCCGTACCAACATATTCCATAACCATCTTACCCACCCACTTACCAACCAACTTTCAGACTATTTACTAATATGTATAGTCTTACCACTCCACCTGCTGTAAGGCCCTTATCATGCTCTATTAATCTAACCAATGGTCCACAAGAGCCATGAAATAACCAAGAAAGGCCTATATTGGACCCCAGCCATATGACCTATATTGATTTATTTCAAGAGTTGGTAAAGAATCATTTACTTGCTCCCATCTCTTTAGAATTACTCAAGCCCCCTATCCTAAGTAGTATGATTCTATTGTTCATTATGTACCACTTTGGAAATGCTGATCATTTCACTAAGATTTGCCCTACCCTAAAACATAAGGTGCAAGGCCTTATCAATGTCGGGTTGATAAATTTTAACACTAGTAGAAATACAACACCAAATGTTAGTGGCAATCTATTGTCCAACCATACTATAAATGCTCTAAATGATGGTCAAAAGTGACATGTGAAAAAGAAGGCAGAAGAGATTAGAACTTATTTTAGTTTTTAATGCTTTGTATGAGGCTAACATGATACACTTGGTGCACCTATGTAGTTATTGTGGAAGATCTGTGTCAAACTAGAAATGCAAATATCATAGTAGGGCTTGTAGCCACTTTATCAAAAATATGTGAGCAGTTCTAACAAAATGTGGATAAGCTGATGGATTTTTATCAAATCGTGTTCTATGAGGAAAAAGAAACTTTGAGAAATGCTAAGGTGTCCATCACCGATATACCTTCAAAGTTGGTGCCAAAACTATGACAATCTATTGCAATGAAAAGTAAAAATCAATCATGGATAAGCTTGTTCCTAAGTTAGTGACTTTCAAAGTCCCTAATCCTTTTTCATATAAAGACAAAAAAGTTGTACCATGATGATATGGCTCTAATGTTATAGTTCAGGGGTAAAAGAAGGTCGCGTTTAAGCTAGATGATGCATGTTGCTAATATAACTAGTGTGGGTGGCATAACTCGAAGTGAAATATGTTACACTCTAAAAGTATTAAAGAAAGCAAAGAAAGAAAAGCCAAAGTTGAAGAAGAAGAAAATCACAATAATCATGTAGTTATTCCCAAGAATGAATGTTAGAAACTAGTAGCGGAGAAGGAGGTATGTGTGTTTTTAAAGCAATTAAAGCATACTGAGTATTTTGTTATAAAATAGTTAAATAAAATGCTAACCCGAATCTCATTGTTGTCATTACAACACCTTATTGTAACACCTTGTGAAAAGTGTTAAATCAAGTTTATGTGGCACATAATGTATCCATAGAGTATGTGAACCATTTAGTTGGAAATTTGGTGATGCCTCATAACATAGCTTTCGATGATGAAGAGATTTCTTTAAAAAGAAGATGAAGTATCAAGGCTTTGCATATTATCATCAAGTGCAGATGCTATACCATAGCCAAAGTCCTTTTCAAAAATGGCTCTGCAATGAACCTCATGCTTATGATGACGTTGGCTATATTACTTACTGATACGTCCTAAATGAAAAATAGCCATACGATAGTCAAAGCTTTCAACAAAACTAGGTGAAAGGACTTGAAAGATATTGATATGTCCTTGCAAATTGGGCCATGCATGTTCAATGTAAAGTTTTAAGTGATATATATCTCCCTATCATATAACTACTTGTTAGAAAAGCCATAGATCCGTATGGCAAGTGTTGTCCCCTTTTCATTACATTAGAAGGTCAAATTCAATATAAAAGATCAGCTTATTAATATATCTGGGGTGAAAGATTTATTAGTGATTAGCCCATGAATGCCCTATATGTGGAAGCTATGAAAGAGGTGTTAGAGTGCTCTTATATGTCTTTCAAACTTGTTAATACTACCTATGTAGATAAAGGGTCTAAACTATAGTAGTAATGTTCACCAGATACCACAAGTTTGTGGTTAATTAAGCAATTAAAATAGGTTGGTATCCTGGGCTAGACTAGGCAAGAACTTGCAAGGAATAATGGAACTTCCAATGATCATAGACAATAGTCAGAGGTATGGCTTAGGGTACAAACCAAAATGATGGGAGAGAAAGAATATGTTAGTAGAGAAAAAAGAAAAGAAGATGGCAAGTTTGAGAGATTATGAACTAGAAACCATGCTAATGGTCATTACTTATCTTTATGAAACTTTTAGACCTAGAAGGTGTATATACTCAGACTCAAGCGAAGCTTTGGTGGAAGAGCTCGAGTTGAGTATAAAGAAAGGCTTTGCTAAATTATCTATCCAAAAATAGGTGAAAAAAATGGAAAAGGCTAAAAGTAAGAAATATTAGTCCACCTATATCTTTTAGGCCATGAGTTGAAGAATTAGAGCATCATAGAGATGCCTGTTCATCTTTAAAACCAAACCAATGTAATAGTAATCCCTAATTACTTATGACCAAAAGCATTGGGATGGCTTTTTAAGTATAAGCTATTCATTTTTTTTATTATTTCAACAAAATATTATGAAAATGCATTTTTTATTCATTTCTTCTATCACTTTCCATTTCCTAAGCTAATTCATTTGCCAATACTTTTAATTTGATTCATTTTTAAGTTTTCAAATGAATATAAAGATCATCATGATAACAATCAAGGATTTGAGTTTAAAAAATCAATTCATGTTGATGAACTTGAAAATGAAGATGACTCTAAAGGTTATACTTTACCCTTGGATTAAATGAGATTAATAAAATAAGAGAATAAGCTGATTGAACCTCATCAGGAAATCACTGAACTAGTAAATTTAAGGAATAGAGAGAATTAAAAAGTTAAAATTAGCACATTGCTTTCATTGACTAACAAACAGAGGTTAGAGGATTTACTTCAAGAATTTATGGATGTGTTTGCTTGGTTTTACCAAGATATTTCAAGGCTTAAAATTGAGATAGTAAACATAGGCTACCTTTGAAGTTAGAATATAGACAAGTTCAATAGAATTTGAGACAAATGAAGCGTAAAAGGTTGTTAAAGATTAAGAAAAAAATAAAAAAGTATTTTGATGCACATTTCTTGCAAGTGGCTAAGTATCTAGAATAGGTAGCCAACATAATATTGTACATAAGAAAGATGAGAAAGTTAAAATATGTGTTGATCATTGTGACTTTAATAGAGCTAGCCTAAAGGATAATTTCTTCTTACCTTACATTGACATTTTAGTGGATAATACAACCAATCATTTTATGTTTTCCTTCATGGATGGATTCTCATCGTACAATAAGATAAAAGTGGCTTAAGACAACATGGAGAAAGCTACCTTTGTAACAATGTAAGGGACTTGCTGTGACAAAGTCATGCTTTTTGGATTTAAAAATGTTAGGACTTTTTATCATAGAGCTATAGTGACAATGTTTCATGACATAATGTACAAGAAGATTGAAGTTTATATAGATGATATGATTGTTAAGTTTTATGAAGGAGAAACTTATGTTGCCAATCGTAAAAAATAGTTTGAGAGGTTGGAGAACTTCTAACTCAAGCTGAATTCGATCAAGTGTACATTTAGGGTTAAGTCAAGGAAGCTGCTAAGCTTTATGGTTAGTGGAAAAAGAATCAAAATTGATCTAGATAAGATGTATGCCATCAAGGACTTATCTCTTTTGAGTATACCAAAAAAAGTTTAAGGTTTTTTAGGTAGATTGAACTACATTTCTTACTTCATCTCTCAACTTACTTTCAAATGTTATGCCATCTTTAAGCTCTTACCTATAAACAATCCTGGTGAATGGAATGTGGAGTGCCGAAAAGCTTTTGATAAAGTCAAACACTAGTTGTCAAATCCTCTAGTATTGGTGTCCCATATTTTAAGAAGGCCATTAATCTTGTATTTGATAGTATGTAAAAAGTTAATAGGATGTATGTTGGGGCAATGGGATGAAGCTGACAATAAAAAACTAGCCATTTATTATTTGAGTAAAAATTTCACAAAATATGAGTTTGTATTCTTCATTAGAAAAGATATATTATGCATTAGCTTGGATAGCTTGAAGACTTAGATAGTATATGATCCACCACACTACTTGGCTTATAGCAAAATTAGACCCAATCATGTATATCTTTGAGAAGTTTTCATTATTTGAAAAGATTGTAAGGTTGCAAGTGATGTTATAAGAATACGACATTGTTTATGTGAGCTAGAAAACAATAAATAAAAGCACAATAACCGAATTCCTCATCGATCGTGCTATTAAAAACTATGAGCCAATGAAGCTTGACTTTCCTGATGAAGATTTGATGGCCATTTCTTAACTTGATGAGGAAGAGCCTAGTGAGAAACCTTAGAGAATGTACTTTGATGGAGCTACTAATGTTTTGAGACATAGAATTTGGGCAATTTTGATATCCCCTGAAGAACATTATTATCCCATTATAGTAATTGTACTAATAATGTTGCTAATATAAGGGTTGTTTATAGGCTTACAAGCTGCCTTAGACAAAAAGATTAAAAAATTAAAGGTGTATCATGATTCAGCTCTGGTCATTTACCAATTGAAAGGAGAATAAAAGTCAAAAGACTCGAAGTTCATTCAATATTATAAATACATCTCAGAGCTAATTAAGTACTTTAAAGCAATATAGTTTGAGATTTGCCTCAGGAAAATAATTAGATTGCTGATGTTTTAGCTATTTTAGCTGTAATGATCAACCTATTACTCAACCCATCAAATTAGATGTCAAGGATTTGCTAGCACATTAGTCAAATGATGATGAAGAAAATGATAGGAAGCCATGGTATTATGATATTTTAGAATATATTAAGAGTCAACAATACTTGGACCAAGCAATAAAGAATGATAAGAGAGTTATCAATAGGTTGGTTATGGGTTTCTTCTTCGATGAGGATGTTTTTTATAAAAAAAGTTGAGATCATGTACTATTGAGATGCATAAATGCAACCAAAGCAAAAAAAAACCTGAAGAAATGCATAATAGAATATGTGAGGACATGGCTAGGTAGATCATGAAAGTTGGATACTATTAGTTGACAATGAAAAATAATTGCATTAATTATGCTAAAAAATTTCACAAGTGTCAAATTTATGTTGATAAAATCCACACTCTACCTACTACTTTACATGTTTTAGCACTGCCATGGCTATTCACTATGTAGAGCAAGGATGTTATTGGTCCTATCAACCTAAAGGCTTTAAATGGGCTTAGATTCATTTTTATGATGATATATCACTTCACTAAATGAGTAGAGGCAACCTCATATGGTAGTATAACATGATTCGTGATCTGCAAGTTGATAAAGAGGGAGATAATTTTTCGATGTGGACTCCTATTATGGATCTTTTTTTATAATGCCAAGAATTTGAAAAATAAGATTATAAAGAGGTGTGTGCCCAGTTTAAGATTAAATACCATAATTTAGCACCATTTCGACGAAAATGAATGAGGTAGTAAAAGCTACAAATAAAAACATTAAAAGAATCTAAAAAAATATGACTGAAACTTATAAAGACTAGCATGAGAAGTTACCTTTTGCCTGACATGCTTATCGAACATCAATCCATATTTCTATTTAGGCAACCCATTTTCTTTAGTTTATAGGATGGAAAACTATGTTACCAATGGAAGTAGAAATCTCATTTTTAAAACTCTTAAGGAAAGTTAGGTTAGAAAACGTTGAATGGATCCAAGAGTGCTTTAAGCAATTGAATTTTATTGAATAGAGGATGCTCATAGCACTATGCCATGGTCACTTATATCAGAAAAGGATGATGAGAGCTTATGATAAAAATGTCTAACTTCATTGTTTTTGAGAACAAGAGTTAGTTTTAAAAAGAATTCTCTTAAGGCAATATGATAATAAAGAAAAGTGGACATCGAATTGGGAACGTCTATATGTTGTGAAAAAGGGTTTTTAAGGGTGTGAGCAATAATCTTGGTAGAAATGAATGGAGATGATTTGCCTAATCCCATAAATTCTGGCACTATAAAGAAATATTTTGCTTGAAAAATGACTGAAAAAAAAGAAGGGAAAAAAAGAGGATTCAAATCAAAAGCCTGAAAAGACAGTTTGAATCAAAATGGGGTTTATCTATGTTGAAAACTTGAAAAGGTGACTTAGGTAAGAAAAATATAGCATCAATTCAGAATTGGCCAACATAGGGACTAGTGTATTCTAATAAGCTATAAGGTGTCAAGAACATGTAGTTGAGTTTTTGAGAAAGAATCTAATATGCATTAGTCATGATTATCTAATTATTCATTTTGGTTCTTTTATCCTAAGTATCCATCTTTGTAATTTTTCCTTTTTATATTATTTAGTTGACAAAATTGTCCCATTATTTCTTTTCAAATAAGAGATATTTCATTCTTCATTCCATTCTTTCTCTTTTCCTTATAATGCCTTGCAATGAATAGAAGAATTGTGTAATTGCATTTTATATGTCTTGAAATATATTCGAATAATAATTAATTAATGAAAATGACATGAAAGACCTTTACATTACTTTGAAAAAGTTGAGAGTGATAGGGCAAGCATAGTACGAGCATTGACTTTTGAGATAACAGAAAGAGAAATATTGTGGATGTCAAGTTTGAATGAGAGGAAAGATAAAAGATCAATTTGGTTTCATTCTTATTGTCCAAGACATAAAGAAAAGAAAGCTTGAAAGCCAAAAGAAGAGTCTTGAGAAGCAATATGTACCACAATTGAGAATGCATTGATTGACATTTATATTAAATGCATTGCATTCAAAAACATTTAATGCATACATAAAAAAATATAGATATTGCAAGATCCAATAAGGAAAATACATGAAGTTTTAGATCCTAGATTGACAAAAATGTTCAAAGAAGAAATTTCAAATTCTTGGTTGAAAATAAGATCTTGAGGTAAGATTTCAATTTTTAAAGGAAAAGGACCTTTAAGAGAATCAACCATGGTTAAGAAAAATTTTTAAATTTTAAAGTTATGGAGCATTTTTTCTAAAGAAGCCTTTCATTTTTAAAGTGACATGCCTTCATTTAAAGAAGCCTTTAATTTTTTTAATTGGTGTACCTTCATTTAAAGAAGTCTTTATGTCTAAAGTTGTATGCCTTCGCTAAGAGCCTTTCATTTTCAAAGTTGTGGGGCCTTCATTTGAAGGAGCCTTTATTTTTTAAGTTGTGTGCCTTCGTTTGAATGAGCATTTATTTTAAAGAAGGAGTTGTAAAATTTAAAAGTTGTGTGGTTCAGCTTTTGAAAAGCCTATTTAAAAAAATCAATTTGACTCTGACATAATGTATGCCTATATCTTTATACGATTCATGTTTCACAAAAATTGCTTAAAAAGGGATAACTGTATATACCCCATTTTGTCTATGGTCAAAACCAATTGGGTTTAGTCTAGTTTCAAAGCTCGACGGTCTAATCTATATATATTATTTCATTGTATTTATTATTTAATATTTTACATTTATTTGTATCTTCACATTTAATTTAATTTTTTATTTTTATATTTATTTCTTATTTCTTATATTTATTTATTTATTTTAATTTTATCTTTAATCCTATCTTTATTTTTTTGGTGCATTGATTTATTTGTTTGTTGTTACTATTTATCCTTTTTTTTTTTTTTTTAAGAAAAAAGGGTCTGAAAATTAAAAGTTTGAAAATTTAGCTAGACTACCTTATCCAAAATAGTTTAGGATTAGGATTGCTTGGTGATAATTCTTAACTTTTAAAAATCTGATCCTAATTGAGTTGAAATTCCTATGAGCTTTTCTTATAAATATTTGGCAAATTGTTCATGAAAGGGATAGAAGAGGAATTATGTAGAAATTAGAGAGCATAGGCATCAAAATTTTTAGTAAAAAAAATTAGGTAGTGAATATTTTTGGTTTTTGGGAGTTGTAAGATTTTGAATTTGAGAATTTGGGCTAGGAAAAATTAAAGGATTAAGTGATTCAATAATTAGGAACAAATTGAATTGATTTTTTTGGAAATGTTTTTACAAAAATCTAGAAAATTTCCAAATTTCCATTGAGTTTTTGGCATGAAATTCCAAATTTCAGTGAAATTTCTCAAGTTTTGACAAAATCTCCAATTCTCAATGAATATTGCGATAAGATTCCCAGATCCTGATGAATTTTTTGACGAGTTTTTTAGTTTTTGGTGATTATCCTAGATTTTGATGAAACTCTAATGATTGATATACTTTCTGACAGCCTTTTGGAGTTTTCATCAACTAAAAACTAGGAAATCTAGAGAAAAATGAGAAGATTCAAAAGGAGAGAGAAAGATGAGTAGAAGGAGGAGAAAAATTAAAAAAGAAAATTTTCATCTTTTAGATAGTGGAAAAACGACATCGTTTTCAGGCATTTAAAACCAATAAGATCCATGTGCTGCTCTATAGTCTGATTTGATCCATGATGTATGACCTGATAACTTGTATCCCTTACTGAAATCAAAGTTGAGCTGATTAGTCAAACCGAATTGTGTTTGTAGCCGAGCTACTAGCAAGCCAAAGTCGAGCTGTCAACCTTTTTTTGGTAATTTTTTCTTTTATATTTATTTACTTAATTTATTTGTTTAAATTATATTTATTCATTTTATTTAAAATAATTTTTGTTCAAAATATGTTTAAAATAAATTTATGAATTCTACCAAATTATTGAAAGATTTTCATGGGTTAAAAAGTATTTTAAAATTATGAATTATATTAAAGTATTGGAGAATTTCATAAGAAAATTTAATAATATATGTATATTTTTTTAATTGATCTTACTAAATTATTGGAGAATTTAAATCTCAAATTAAATTTTGCCGAACTATTGAAAAATTTAATGATTTTTATAAAAAAAAATTAAAATTTCAATCTTACCAAATTATTGTAGGATTTAAATTTAAGAGTTAAACTTATCAAATTATTAAAAAATTTAATGATTTTTCTTAAAATAAAATTTTGAATAAAAATCCTACCAAATTATTAGAGGATGTGTCTCCAAATAAAATATTACCAAACTATTAAAAGATTTTATTAATTTTTTAAACTAATTAATTAAAAAAAAAACACATTTATGAATTTGACTATGAAAATACTAGTCTCAATAAATACTTTTGAGATAAAAGAATTTTTTTAATTTACTATCAAACTATTGTAGTAATTTTAATATTAATTTTTAATAGTAAATTTATTCGATAAAATTATGAATGTATTTTAAGAATTAGATAACTTGAAATCAATAAGTATTACATTTCGAAAGGACGTTGTTAAAGTGTTATAACTTTTTTCATATAAGTAGATGTAGTTCTAGACCTCCTTTTAGTTTTGTAAATTAGAATTTACCTTTTAAAAAATGTCAAAGTCAAGTTTGAGATTTTTTTAAAAAGAAGGATAAATTCAATAAAGTGACCAATTGCACTTAAAAAAGAAAAAAAATTGATTGCGATTCTCAGATTGTATCTAGTAATAAGTTTACAAACTTTTACATTATGATATTATAACTAGCATTTTTTAATATGAAAATTTTATTCTCACACAAATTAATTTTTTATAATATCAAAAGATATAAAACTCTATTAATAAATTAATTATTAATTAAAAAATTATTTATTTATATTTTATAAATATAATTTAAAAATGCATTAATAACATATTAAAAAATACCATATTGACATGCCTAAAAAATGCATCACCTGCCACCGTGTACTGGTTGGTCTGAAAAAGCTTCAAGGCCAATGGGCATTTGACTTAGTAGCATTACCAAATAGCAAACAAACTCCTAACAAGTAAACAACATTGAAAATTGTCAAATCTTGATTTTGAAGTCCAAGCAAAAATGGGGTTAAATCTGATTTTAAATGGGTTAGGAAAGTTTGCAAGAGGGCAATAAAATATGCGACCTTGCAACAACCAAAAAGAAATGGGCCACTTTGCCACTTTGTCATGCAAAAACATCACGAACTTGGATGCAAGCACAGGGTTTCTCATTCACCAAAAACTGACCTAAAGACCTTTGAGACTAAGAGCAGTGCGCAGGCTTCTATCTACCTCTGTGACTCACAAGAATGGCAGAAGAAAACAAGTTCCAAAGCTGACAGCTTAATTGATTCAGCTTAATTGACTTTGATCAAATCAAAGATAATTATTTGCTTCCAATCTTCCCATGAACATAAAATTTTAACTTATTAAAAGAATATAATATTTAAATTTTAACACTTATAATTTTTCTTTTTTCCTCTCTCTTATCACAACATCTTTTATAATTTTTTTTTAATAATTAGTTTGCGTCCCACCAGAATTGAGACATGCTTATTTCCACTATCTATAAAGAATTAATGCCTTAATTTTTCTTTTCCCCTATTAAAATTAAAAGTCTCTTTTGAAATCTGCGGTTAATTAGAATAAAATTCATCAGGTTTCTCAAAACATGTTCATGTGATTTCGCTGAGTTAACTCACAAGTTCATAATATGCTTGAAATGAAAGTGTAAAAGAATTTTCATTTATATATATAGCAAAAAGGTAAAATGGTGATCATGCAAGTGGATTGAAAATAAAAATTTATTGGCAAAAAGATTCCCTACTTCAAATAAAAAATCTGTCTCTTAAGAGAAAGTGATTTAACTGAGTCAGTGAGTTTAGAAACAGGTCCTGCTTTGGCTGAATTTTAATGAGTTCAATCAATCAAATATTGACCAGCAAGCTGATAAATAATTAATTTATTCTAATTCCTATAAAAATTTGCTTTATCCATCAAATTAAACCCTGAAGGATGATCATCTCATATTTTACTGTATCAAGTCATTGCTTAAGCAAAGATTCAAAGGATTTGCAGAAAATTATGATGGGAAATAGGCAAAGATGCTAAAGAAAGAAGCTAGGAGCAGAAAAGCTCCAATTACCTTTCTTGTCCGGCGGTGTCCCATATTTGAGCCTTGACGATTTTGTCACCAATCTTAACATTCCGGTAAGCAAATTCAACACCTACAGTTGGCTTGGAATCCAACCGAAATTCATCTGAAGCAAACCTTGAGAGAAGATTTGATTTCCCAACTGCAGAATCACCAATCAGCACAGCCTTAAACAGGTAATCACAGTCTTCATCATGTGAATCAGCCGTGCATGTAGCACTCCAGCAACAGTAGTTTTTAAGTGATCAGGATAAGAAAATCCGAAAGGTAAAGAAACAACTTCAAAAGAAAGCCAAAACAAAGAAACAAGTTGAAGTATACAGGAAACCAAGATGTTTTTGAGAACATTATGGTATGTCTAGTCATACATATGACACCAAATCAAGTAAGTTGCTTTTTGCTTTGGAGGGTTTTGAGTGTTCACATGCGAAAACATAGATAAGGACGTATGATTGGCTGTTCCTTTGATCTTGATTATCATTAACAAATATAGCAAGGAAACCTTCATAAATGTTATACCTATTTACTCGATCAATAAGGTCAACTTTCTGAATTGCTTAGTCAAATTACACTCAACTACCACATTACCACCGGTAAGGGTCAACCTACTAGAACCCTTACCTTATAACTAGCTCGCTCCTTGTCAAGAAAGGATTCGTTAATAGCTCTATAAAATAGAGTTATTTAGGTTTGTTTTTAGTGCTGAATTGATTGATTTTGCTTGGTTCTTAGCAAAATAATATTCTTTTTATTCCTAAATTGATGAATTTTCTATTTTGTAAGTATTCTTGAAGAAAAAAATGAATCTTGGTAAATCTTGAAGATTTTTGGATGAATCTTGATGTTCTTGGAAATTTTGGAGTTGAAGAATGAGAAAGATGTTCAATCTTGGTTTTGTGAAGTTTAATGTAGTTGAATTGATGCAATTTTGAGAAAAATGACAAAATTCATGCATCCATGATTGTTGCTTTTTGTATAGCCTACAAGTGTACATATGAAGTAATAAAATGAAAGTAGTCCAATATCATTTCCCAAGAGATTTTAGATTGTAAATGTTGGGTTGCTCTCAATTAGCAAAGTTGAAATCCTAAAATTTTATATCTAGACAAATGGAAATTTAGGGTTGATTGCAAAATAAAGAAAAGAAATTTTGAAAAACAGTGTAGACATAGATATTGACTTTACCAACTGTCACATGGAAAGTAAAAGAGAGTAGCCAAAAACTAGATTTAAAAGAACAATAAGTGAAATCTTAAAAACAAAGAAACTTGGAATTGCCAAATGTAAAAGATTAATGGGATTAAGAAAATGAAACTTAAAAGTTTATAAGAAAAAGAATTATGGCAGAAACTAATCTAGCATAAAAAAAAAAACTTAGAAAGCAAAGATTGCATGAAAACAAATTAAATTGGAAAAGTGATGATGGTAGCTGCAAATGAGGAAGTAGAGAATAAAGCTTGAAAATAGAAAATAAGTAGCAAAATAGATCTTGAAAAATACTTATTGGATTTAAAATAAAGGAATTACAAAAAAGGCTTCGGTTATTGGCAGAGCTATTACCTAAGCCAATAACTAACCTAAAGAAAAAAAAAATAAAGAACTAGGAAAGAAGAAAGGGAGAAGTAAGGGATGATGAAATGAGATAAATGGCCTCTTTATTTATAGTGAGGGGTTCAACCAAGTGAGGGGATAGGGATACAAGAGTTCAAGTCCTATTCAAATGCTAAAACATAAACTCTTCTTTATCTTTAAAATAGGCTTGGCCTATTAGACTCCTTAGATTTGAATGTCTTGGCTAAATGATCTTTGGGGAAGTAATCTTGGCCTTTGATCTTGTTTGAAGTCTTGAAGTTTATCTTAATCACATCTTCATCCTTGCATTTAGCTAAGACTTAGGATTACAAGATCATGTATTCAAATTTAATCCAACTTCTTTCAATTCAAATGGTAAGATTCTTTCTTTTATCATTATTCTTCAATAGCCACACAAAAGAGTCCTCATTTCATAAAATCTTCTTTGGCCAAATATGGTGGCGTCCAAGTGAGCTTGAAAGTGTTTGAAGTCCTCTTGGATTCTATTTTAGCTAAATCGGAGATAAGAGTTCTTCTGCATTTTGAATTTCTTCAAAGCTAAACAAAAAGTCATGGTGGAGTTCAACCTCTTTTGGCCACATGGGTTAGACTCATTGTGCATTTGAAATTGCATAGAGCTTTCTTGGAAATGGATGTGGCCGAATTTGATGAGTCTTCCATGGATGTAAACTCCTATAGGTGCATGAAAAGTCCTAGTACAATCAAAACACCATAAATTTCCTTGCTTGCTACATGGATGGATGATAAGAAGCAATTAGGGTCTAGTTACTAGCTTTCAAGATAAGGCTAAATGCGATCCTTGCATGCATGGTTTGCATGAAAATTAAGTCCATAAGCCTTAAACCCTAAAACCATGAAAATAACATTAAAAATACCAAAATCCATAAAAAATTTAAAATTTAGCACCAATTTTAGCATGTAAAAATATTATATTTTAAGGTGCTATCATACCCCTACACTTAAATCTTTACTTGTCTTCAAGCAAAAATCCTCAAATCAACAAATTGTAAATCATTACACACACCCACAAAGTAAAAAATTACATAAAATTCAATTCAAGCATTATCCCATAATACAAAGTTAAATGTAAACATAGAGTTACAAAAAATTCCTTCAAAAACAAGCTCTCAATATCTTATGTTCTTTATACATATGAATTTACTCAATCTTTAATTCGTGCATACAACTCAAGCAAAAAGAATGCAAAACATTTCATCGCATTTCAACTCAAAGATAAAATAGACTTAATATGTTCACTTTCCCATTCCTTCTCCACTAATGTTAAACTTAAATACTTGACTCAAGATCAAAATTTTTTTCAGGCCTGTAATGTAAGTCTTGGTCAAAGTAGGAAAAAGGAAATTTAAGCTTAAAACCCTTAGCTTACTTTATTTGAAATTTCTTAGATTTTGATTTGAACAATTGAGAGCTTTTTGAAACTTTGACTTTTAAGGCATCATTTTATTCTTTATGGCATTTTTTTAACTTAGCCATTTTTTACTTTTATAAGGCTTTGCCTTTGCTTTTGTCATTTTTTTTCATTCTATTCCTTGTGCCTCCCATTTTCACAAATACATAAAAATATCTATAATACACAAGTAAGCACAATTGGGTTAGGTAAAAACAAAAGAAGGATAATAATCAATGAAAAAGCTTATTGGCGTATGATGCGGTTAAATAAACAAAAAAATGGAATAATATAAGAGGCTTAAAATAAAGGTACTAGGGACGTATCATAATAGGGTGACTTTAAAAAGGCTTAAACGGTCCAAAGAATTGCCTAGATCATCTCTTGAGTTAAACATAGTCTAGAATCTTGCTTCAAGGGTTGAGTAGGTGAATCTTAGAGTACCTATTCATATCCTCAAATTTCATGAAAATCCACATCTCACAAACTTCCACAATAATCAAAGCATTTCTTATAAAGAGAATAAAAGCATATATGCAAAAATCATATATAAAGAAAAGCTTGCTTAAGAATTCCTTTCAAGTTCAACCATATTCTTAATTAAACTTTATATCATAATCAAGTCAATCTTTACAAAATTAACTAAGTATGCATGTCAATGAAATCTAGTATGTCAATTTGGTTTGAAAGCAAAAATGGGATCATAATTTTAAAAAATCATTTAAGTTCTCAAAGCATTCTTTTTTCCCCCACACTTAAGTTGAACAATATATCAAAACATATAACAAGGGAAAAAGAAATACTCCGTAAATTTACTTTAAGGCCAAATCTTCACTTATATGAGGCATTCTTCTTGCTTCATTTCATCCCTACAAAAACAACTCAAACAAAAGAACATGAAAACATACCTGTCTTAATAAAAATAAAGAAAACATAAGCCACAAAAATAAAATTTGGGTTACCTCCTAAACAATGCTGGTTTTGGTCAGGCTTGACCATCATCAAATCTAAAGCTCATCTTATCTACTTGAGAGAAAGTTTGCCTTGTTGCATCCTTCTTTAAGGAATGACATAAACAAAATTGGTTTTAAAAGGTATACTAACTTTCCTAGCAGGAATAATATAAATAAAGCTTGAGTTCATCATAGGTTGAATACTACTAAAGCTAGGTGTTGCTAAATGGTTTTGTATCAAAGGGTTAAAAGGTTTATCTACTAGGTTAGAATCCCTAAGGTTTTCTTTCACCATAACTGCATTGACATTATCTTCATCTCTAAGAATATCATACCCTTTAATAATAAACTATAGCTTCTTATTTTTAAATCTAAGGGTAAGGCTAGAGTTGTAAACATTTATTAAAGCTTTGGTAGTCAATACGAAAGGTTTCCCAACAATAATGAGCTTAGTCATCCTCTATGTCTAAAACAATAAAGTCTATAGGGAATGCATACTTACTAACTTTCACAAGTACATTTTTCAATATCCCTTGTGATAGCTTGGCAGACTAGTCAACAAATTTCATATTGAATTTTACAAGCTTTAACTCTCTATACTCTAGCTATAAAAAAATGTTTAAAGGCATTAGGTTTATGCTAAAGCCAAGATCATAAAGAGCATTATCAAATTTTAAATGTCCAACTTTGCAAGGAATAGTTAAACTCCCTGGATCTTTTTGCTTTCTGGGCAAGAGTTGTTGAAGTTCAGGATTACAATCTTAAAAAAATATGACTTTTTTTAATTCTTTAAGCAGTTCTTTTTGAATAGGCCTTGGGGAAGGTGGTGTTATATTAAAACACTACCAATACATTCTTGTAGTCATCATTGGCTTTGCTTGAACTTTTTCTTGTACTTTTTCCTTTTGATCTATTTCTTTTTTACTTGTTTTTTCTTGGGCTACCTCCTCTTAAACTATTTTTTCTTGAGCTACTCCTTCAAGTTCAGTCTAATGCTTTTTAATAATGCTTTTCCTACTTGTAATCACATTTGCCTTTCTTTTATAGACTTTTTAATGTATTCTTGAGGCTCTTCTTCATATTTCATCTCAACATTTTCCTCTTCATGGTCTTTTTCATAGGGTTTAATGTTTTCAAGGGCTTCCAATGCCATAAGGTCAAAACTTTTTGAAATTTCTTTTCCAAACTTCAATAGTTCTTCCTTTTATAATATATTCATTTTTCCTACAAAATCTACCTTAGGTTGTTTTACAAAGCTAGAGAGGTTTACCACTATAGATTCATCTATGAAATCTATCTCCTCATCAAAGTCCTTCATCCTAACATCTCCTAATGAATGCATAGCATTACAACTTTTCTTGCCTTATCTTTTGGGGTTGGATTCATTACTGTTGGACAAGGTATCTATAGGTCGATTGATTATAGCTTGGGCTAGTTGACCTATCTAATTTTCATGGTTCTTGATTGGTGAAGCTTGGCTTTGAATGTTAGTGTTGTTAGCTTGCATCAATTGAGTCAACATATCTTCAAAACCTGGTTTCTTTTCTTGGGGTAGGTTGTAAGTTGGTGGATTTGGGTGGTAGTTATTATTTTGGGTGTTGGTGGATTGGTGGTTTGGTTGGTTCCAAGAAAAATTGGGGTGGTTTCACCATCCAGGATTGTATGTATTATTATAGGGATTGTAGTTGGGCTTGGATTGTTGGATGTATTGAACTTGTTTTATCTTAAATTAACATCTTTCACTAGAATAGGGTCCTTCACAGATATCGTTAGAAACAAAGGGACTTTGTATTGCATTCACATGGTTGGTTTGAAGTTAGGTTCTTCAGGCTTTTATCTTTTGGGATAGGGCGACTAACTAGGAGTTTATAGAGGTAATTGCATTAATCTCAAATAAACCAATAAATTTCTTACTAACCTTTCTCTCCATCCTCATTGGTAGTTGTTAGTAGCCATTTCTTCAATTAGCTCGTTGGTTTCTTTAGGAATCTTACTTATAATTACCCCTTCAGCAGCTGAGTCAAAAATGGTTCTCATAGGTGGGGTGAGATCATTATACAAAATTTAGATTTGAAGCCATTAGGGTAGTCCATGATATGAGCACTTCCTTAACAATTCTTTGAATCTTTCCTATGCATCATATAGTGTTTCACTATCTACTTACAAAAATGTGGTGATCTTATTCCTCAACTTAACTATTTTAGTTGGTGGGAAAAATTTCACCAAAAATTTTTGTACCAAATCATCCCATGTTGTGATAGAGTTAGGTGGTAGTGATGTCAACCAACTTTTCACCTTGCCCCTAACAGAAAAAGGAGAATGTTTTAGTTTAATAGCATCATCAAAAACACTATTATAAAGAAAAGTATCACATTATTCAAGAAAATTAGAAAGATAAAGGTTAGGATCATCGCTTGATTGTCTTCCAAATTGTATAGAAGTTTGGACCATTTTTATTATTAGAAGCTTGATCTCAAAGCTGTTTACTTGAATGGCTGGTCTTTTGATTTTTGGTTGAAAACGATTATGTAAACATCAAATTTTGTCCGAAACATTTTTAACATGATTGACTCGGGCTCATTTGCGAACATGGGTCGAAACCATTAATATAGGACCATTACGTAAATCATTTAGAAAGACCATTTACAACCCATAAAGAGACCACAAATTAGCCCATTTACAGACCCAAAGTCAACTTAGGTCAAATCCCATTAAATTTGGTCAATAAAGCTAAAATTAGTCAAACAAAGTCAAAGTTCCACAAAACTTGGTTAAAATAGATAGAACTCAAGTTAATTCTCGAAATTCACTACCTAATTAGAATCAATGTTAAAATAGATAGAACTCAAGTTAATTCTCGAAATTCACTACCTAATTGGAATCAATGTGGGTTAAAAGTTAAAAGTGGTGATTTTTTAAAATACTAAAAATTTTTATTGCACTTGGAAAGTAAAATTACCAAAATACCTTTTAGGGGTATTTTCATAATTTGACCTTTTTGAGTTTGGATTTTTATGAAATTTTTTAGATCTCAATTTTATAATATTTCATGATTTTTGGTGCATTTGAAATTACAGCAATACCCTGAGAGATATGAAATTATCACATTACCCTTTAGGGGTATTTTCATAATTTAGCATTCTCGAGCTTGGATTTTCATGAAACTTTTCAAATCTCAATTTCATAATATTTCATAATTTTTGATGCATTTTAAATCATAGTAATACCCCATGAGGTGTGAAATTATCAAAATACCCTATTAGGGGTATTTTCATAATTTGGCCTTCTCGAGCTCGGATTTTAATGCAACTTTTCAGATCTCAATTTTATAATATTTCATGATTTTTGATGTTTTTAAATCTAAAAAATAAGCATGGGAACATAAATTTCTAAAGAATTGGTCTAAAAATAGAATACTTCATACTAAAGGTAAAATAGTCTTTTCATATGGTCCAATCTTTGTAGTAAATAATGTGGACCAATGGATTTCTTATTGAATCTTGATCCAATAGCTAAATTTGTTCCTTGAAAAGAAAAAAGGAAAAATGTTGGCCCTTAGATGAGATTTGGTCTAAGGGCTTATATTTACCAAAAAAAAGATTTTTTTAAGGGTCATATTCTTTACAAAGGAAAGAGTCTACCAAAGAAAAAAGGAAAAAAAGTAGGGCTTTTGGAAAATCAAAGAGGAAAAAGTTTAGAATAACCATAAAAAAAGAGGAGTCTTTAAAAAAAAAAAAAGAAGAAGCAAGATGAAAGGTAGCTCACTATCATATTTTCATTTTGGTTTTGTTTTCGTCTTTCATTTTAAGCTATTCTCCTACAGATGATGTTGCCTTTTTCATGTTGGTTGTTTTGATCCATATTTGTGTTTGAAAATATAAGCTTATTTCTTGCCACATTTTATTTTCATATAAAGTCAGTGCTACCGAGACTTGTTTTCCATTGGCTAGGTAGAAAAAGAGTTCAGTAAAGCTAAATTTGGATTTTTATATTTCATTTTTATATAGAAAAGGTCTTCTTTTTTTTTTGGTCAAAATTTTCAGCTCTATTTTGGTTTAGGCTTCTAAAAAATTATATAAAAGTAGAAAAAAAAAAAGTCTCAAATGCTTATGCTCGCATCTTCCTCTTGTGTGGTATGCATGATGAGGATTCATCCTTTATACTTGTTGACTTGTTTCTCCTTTGCTATATGTGGATATAGTTATTTGAAGCTTACAAGTTGGTTTTCATTCTTTTTTGGTTTAAAGCTTCAGACTTTTATCGATTCTAGTATGTCCATGTTTGTAGGTTGTTTGTTGAGGGTTTAAAGGTTACCGTATTTGGTGTTTTCTTCTCCCCGTTGTCATGGTTATTTTGTCTTTGGTTGCAAAAGGCTTTAAGCTTCATATTGGCTTCATGCTTGTCGATCTTTAGTTGTATCATGTGTGTTTGCTAGAATTTAAACCCTCTAACAATTGTCTAGTTTTTAGTTTCCTCTTTTCGCTGCATGTTTTTTGCTTGTAGGAAAGTTTGAATCTACAAATTCCTTTCATGTTGTTGGCAAGAGTAATGAAAGGATGGCCCTTCTTTTGATAAAAAAAAAAAGAATAAGCACGCATGAAAACCAACGTAGGGACCATATCTTTGATTTTATTTAATTTGTCTTAAAAGAAATTGATCCTAACAATCTTTTTGTGGGTAAAATTTGTAGTGAATAATATATTTTTTTAAGCATTAAAAGCCAACGTAGGGGCCATATCCTTTGTTTTCTTTAGTTTCTCTTAAAAGAAATAGATCTTGACAACCTTTTTGTAGTTAGAATTTTATAGTGAATAAATATTTGTTTTCATAAGCATTGAAAGTCATTGTGTGGGGAACCATTTTTGTAAGGATGTTGCATTGAATATTTTTCCTTGCTTTATTCTTGTTTAGTCAAGAAGGAATAAGTCTAGAAAATTTATTATAGTTAAAATTTTATAATAAGTAAAAAATTTAAAATATAAGGCTTAAAGTTTGTTTCTAATAAAGTTTATTTCCATTATACCTATGCAATTTTTTATGATTGTTTAAATTTAATTGCAAGCTTAATTTTATGCATTGTTGATTTCTTTATTGTTTGGATTCCCATGCTTGTTTTAATTTAATGTTTTCTACTTAAATATATTTTTGATATATTTTATTTATAATAGCAATAATAATAGTAATAATAATTTTAAAGAAAGAAGAAATGTATATGAAATATGTAAGAATATAAAAATTCATTTTGTAAAAGAATTATCAAAACAAGCTTGCTCCAAAAGTCCGCCTAGATGTTAGAGACTTTTAGAGAGATTTGTAAATTATTAAAATTTAAACCAAAACCTATCCAAATCCCCAAAATTGTTTTAAATTTCTTAGGATTTGCATGAAAACTTTTTATGAAATAATATATTCTCGAATGCTGCCTAGATGTTAGGGTATTCAGGAAATTTTATTTTATTAAGAATTTTAATACATTTTCACAACTTAGAATAACTTCATTTTGTTAAATAAACAAATATAAATATAAAAACAATAAGAATGATAGGACAAGATTCTAAATATAAAAAGTCATACCTAAACTTTGCCTAGAGATTAGAGAGTCCAAGAAGTCTTTTTATATTTGAAATCTCGATTCTTAAATTTGCATTTTATTATCATCAGCATATAGCTCATTTTGAGAATAATGTGTACATTCATAATTCATATATATATATATATATTTGTTGATGTTTAATATTAATTATATTATTTGTTTTCTATTGCATAAAAAAGTTTTCTTAAAAATTTTTTAGTTTTGAATAAATAAAATTAAAATAGTATTTCATGAAACATAATTATTGGTACTTTGCCTAGATGTTGGAGAGTTACCAATGATTATCATTTATAAAAAGTGTTATTTTATTATTTTAGAAGGAATGTTATGATAAATTTTAAATGGAAAGACTATCTTCAAATTTTGCTTTTATGTCGGAGACTTTTAAGGTATTTATTTAATTTAAAGATTTTCATAATATTCCTAAATAAAGATTTTTTAAAACTAATTTTATTTCTTACAAACAAAGGGAGTTATAATTAAATTTCATATAGAAAACCATTTTTATCCAAAATTACAAATAGCACATAATTAATTGGTACCAATTTTGTGGGTGCTAATCCTTCTACAGGTGTAACTGACTCCCAAACCTGATCTATTTTCATAGACCAAAATTATCTTTTTAGTAAAGTGTCAGACCTATTTTATTTTATTTATTAAAAGATAAAATTTTTGGGTGGCCAATCACACCCTAAAAAAGATTGACGGTGACTCTTTGTGTTTTTCATGATTTTTAAATTCTTACATCTAGTGGTCGAGTTTTTAGACCAATACGTTATGATAGCTTGGCAACTTCGTTGGAAACATTTTGAAGGTCAAGCCAAAAATTTTAATTATACACTATTAAAACTTTGGGATTCAATTGGTTTTAATTGATATTTAAGTTAATTCCTTTTATTTTAATTTCTTAAAAAAATAAAATAATAATGCATAAGTTAATAAATAAACTAAATTATATGTTAGTTATTACTTTGTTTTTATGGTTTATTTATGTTATTTTGTTTAATATGTCATTTTGCACACCTTTGCATATTCACTTATATGCGCAAGCTCTAGAGTCGGGCTCTATCCTTTTAGGGGGAAGCATAGTAGTTATGCTCTTGTAAAATGATAGCTTTCGCATTTGCTAGTGAAATAGTTTCACTTAGATTGAACATTTTCCATTTGTAACCTGTAATGGGTGAGGATCGGGGAACCTTATTAGTTTATAATGGATGATAATGTGAGCAACTATCTGGAAACTTTTAGACATATAAATTCTAACCTAGCATATTGTGAGCCATAAGGATCCAACCTTAGATAGAGCTACACTTTTTTTAGATTATACTCTAAACTAGGACATGTGAGAGCATTCATTTTAACTTGATTATCACCCTAATTTATTTTGTTTTATGATCATGCATCAACATAAACATCGACATATGGGATGTGTTTGTTAATGTACCAAGAAGTCAGGAGATTTTAGGTTTTGCTATGAAACAACATCATGTTGTCTTCAGCTTTGAAGCCCAACATATATGAAGATGTTAATAAGGTGATAATTCAATCATTAAAAATAAAAAGAAAAGGGAGATTGTCTGAAAGAATCTAAATATGATTATTTGCCCAAAAAATTTCATGTTGAAGCTTCAACAAAATGATATCTCTAAGCTAATTAAGATTTGAAGCCATGTAGCAATACCTAATAAAATGGCCTTCGAGGAAAAATTATAGTCATATTGCTTCACTCTTTGAGATGCTTATGGAAAACTAGTTAATAGGAGCTTTGGTTTAGTTTTGGGACCCTATTTATAGATATTTCATGATTAATGAGATTGATATGATACCAACAATCAAAGAATATTCCATTTTATTATGGTTGTACCTTCTTGATCCAGATAAGATCTATTGTCGAGGTCAAAAACTTAGATCCCAAAGAAAATTTGCTTACATGATAGAAGTGTCCCCTCAAGAGGTGAGCATGAATATCTAAACAAAAGGCAAAAGCAAATACATCTCATGTGAAATCTTGCGTAATTACATTGTCAAACATTTAAAGGATGAATAAGGCATGGGAATGATAACTTTGGTAATTTATGGTTTAGTTATTTTCCCAAAGGTCCGATGGCATATTAAGATGTCAGTAATACACTTCTTCGAGCAAGTGGACAATAAAATGAAACCTATCCTATCCATATTGGTAGAAACTTTTTGTTTATTAAATCATTACATATGAAAGGGAAGATGTTTCATAAAGTGTGCACAACTATTTATATTTGGGCAAAAAGTCACCTTTAGCATCTTGTCAGCAAAATTTACCCCATTTATAGTAAGAAGAGGAGGCCCATTGAAGAATTTTGTAATGTTGGATAGCCAGAATCAAAGCCCAAAGAAGAGTGGTTATTGGTTTTGTAAAATCTCACCAATGCTCAAATTATATGGAGGGCTCCATGAATACCACAAGAAGCCATGCTGTACAAATGTGGTGATAAGCCTTGGGTTCCACTCTTAGGACCATGAGGTGGCATAAGTTATGCTCTAGCTATTGTCTATAAATAATTAGGGTTAGAACAGTTTGTGCCAATGACTCATAGGCTTCAAGAATTGGAATTTCTTTTTAAGGAACTAGGATTTCTTGAGAAAGTTAAATAAATTATCAAGGAGTGGAAGCAAACTCGAAGAGTAGGTTGTGGAGGATATACAGACAAAGCAACGCTTGAAAATTTGGTATGGAAAAAGTAACTGTCCAGAGTAGTGTTGTGCCTACGGATGAAAAATCATGCTCGCCAAAAGAAGCTCATTATGAAGGGATTCTTGAAAAAGTGAACATTATGAAACGTAAGTTGGAAGAAGAGAAAGAAACATGGGAGATTGAAAATGAGAGACTTCAGCAACGGGTTAAAGAATGGAAGTTCAAAACTGAAGAGAATAAAGGAAAGAGAATGAGAAGAGATGTCCAAAAATTACATAAATCTATCATGTCAGTGATCATTAAGCTTAAAAACATCAAAAAAAATACTGAATGACTTTAGTCTAAGTTGCAATGTAAGCAAAAGGAGCTCATTTAGTCTAAGGAGGAAAAAAATGCTACAATGACTTATTGATGACTTAAAGCAGCAAATATGTTGTCAACATGAAGATAATCAAATCCTAAAGAAGAAAGAGATCAATTTAAGCTTAAAATCAAGGAAGCCCAATATTGGAAAGATGAAAGTCTATTAAAAGAGTCTCAAGCCATATGATTGGTGGGATAGATAAGAGAAGTTAGCTTTAAAGTGAGATACATGGCCTAAGAAGCTAAGCAAGTAAAAGAAAAAATGTATCTAGGATAGTATAATCAGCACTTGGCTAATTTTCTAGAAAGTACTTACAAGCAGTACAAGTACGTAGGGCACTTCTTTTAAAAATCTTAATATTATGGTGTAAGGAGTCTTTAATAGGGTATTATAGTGAACTCAATGTTGAAGTAGAAAGTTTTCAACAATATAACATTGTAAAACCAAATTTGTCATGGGTGTTTTCAAGGTGCTGACAAATAGTACTATCATTTTTTTCTCAGTCAGAGAAGGTTGAACTTGAGAAGTCTTATCCTTCCACCATTAGGCATACTCTTTGAAGAAATCTATTGCCTTTTTATCTATGCTTTGTAAAGAGAGATGATCAATGGCTAAGTCAATGATGTGGTAGTACTAATTAATAAATGTCCAAGTGAGTTCATTTCAAGAGTAGATACAAGTTCAATCTAGCTGAACATACCACCTTACAGTTAAGCTAGTAAGGTTGTCTTGGAACACATGCATCAATAACTACTTATCACTAATGTAGGTAGCCATTTTTCGATAGTATATAGTGATATGTGTGATCGAACACTTAGTACCATTATACTTCTCAAACTCAAGGACCTTGAACTTTGGCAAGATTACAACATCTGGGACCAAGTAAAGGCCACTAGATCTGTGGAGCCATAAAAGTTTATACCTTTAACGGCTCATATTCTCTCTTCAAATAGGTTCATCTTATGTTCATACTTTGAATCCTCTAAACTTTCATCTACCTTTAATTTTAACTTCTCATTCTCCTCGATGTCATCTAAGTTGATAATCGAAATTGGCTCTATTACCTTTTCAGTGAAGACACGATTAGCAAAACTTTGAAATTGCCCATGAGTTAGTGCAATTAACATTCTTGTGTAAGTATTCCCTATAAGGAATGTGAATTGTTGTGATGAAGTGCCTTTAGTGGACTGGGCCTAACATGGGCTATAACTAGAGGATACAGAAGATTAGCAACATCCTATAACGGAAGGTCTTAGGGGTTAGCTTCTTCCATAACCTTTCTTTTGTTTAGCTTATTCAATGCCTTTAGGATCTTATTTTGCTTTCCTTTAATTTTTTATTAAGCTTTCTATAACTTTCCAATGTGACTTGCATTTTTTTGCTTCATTTGTTTGACTTGAACTCAGCTGTTATATTAGTGGTAGTTGGTTGAGATATCTTTAAACCTTGATTTATCACAATTATGGTGCATATTTAGAGTGATGTTTATGGAACCATCCAATTATGCATGAGATTTAATACATAAATACATGAATGCAATAAAAATGACTTAATGATGTGAATGCATGCATATACAATAAAAGAAAAAAGTTAGTAAACATGATATATACAAAGAAAATATAATATATACAAAAAAACAATATAAAGGGTTAGTATGCAAATAATATATATGTATATAAAAATATATAAGTTTACAAGTAGAATAAATGACCCATCCTGTGTCATATTTAGGAATTTCTAACACAAGGGAAGGCATGGCTCTAACTTAGGTTTAGACCCTTAGGGTTTATTTAAATGCTAGGTTCAAAGGTTTGATAGTCTAATGGTTTTCAAATTGTTCCTTACATTATTATCCATTAAAAACTAGTAAGACACCCTAATCCCTACCCATTATAGGTTACAAGTGAAAGAGTTCAATTTGAGTGGGAGTTCTTCACTAGCCCATGCAGAAACATGAAATCTCATAAATACATAAGTACTTTACTCCTTCTTAAAGGATAGAACTCGGGTGTAGAGCTCATGTTATGCATATGCAAATGAATGATAGAAATGCAAAATAAATAAAAAAAATACAAATAAGGAAAAAATTCTTAAATTTATTAGGTTAGGCTTGGATAACAAAAAATCATTTCATGGCCTGACTCTAGATCTTTCCAGTGGAGTCACCAAACTATCATAATGTATAGATCCATGTACCTATCGCTAGACATAGACTTTAAGAGTCGCCACTAATCTTTTTTGTTAAGGTGTGATTGGTTACCTAACTGAATCTATCTCACTTCAAAGAAGGGTCTCAAACTTGATTAGGGTATCTTTAAATGATAGATTTCTAGTCTACAAAATAAGATTTTAGGTTCTGGAATACAGTTATGCATGAGAAAGGTTATAACACCCTCACTATGCCCATCCAAAAGATGGCACCGGTTTGATTTCAAATTATCCAAGGCATGAAATCTCTTTACCAACTAATTTAATTATTGAAAATTGATTTTAAAATTATTCTAATAGTTTGGCAGCAATTTCAGATAATTTTCTTACCTCAGGATTATTCATAAAGACTAGTATCTCACTTTAATGAGAAACCGTCGTCAAATTCATTTAATCATTTTTTTTGTAAAAAAACTTTTACTCATGAAAACAATTTATTCTTAAAAATATCTTCCAATATGTTGGTAAGATTTTTCATCAAGAATTATCCTCCAATCTATTGGTAAGATTTTAAAAAAAAATATTTTTTTTAAAAATTCATTAAGTCCTCCAATGATTTGATAAAACTTAATTCAAGATTTAAATCCTCTAATAGTTTGGTAGGATTGAAATTTTTTATTTACTTATTTTTTGAAAACCTTTTTTAATTGAAATAAAATAAAATAAATAAAAATTACCAAGCGAAAATTAACATATCAAATAATATTATGCAAATAATAATACAATATCATGCAACTATAATCATGCAATCATACAAATATATTTAATAAATTACACAACATGGAAACATGCAATTATACATGCTAATCCATTATGTAAATAAAGAAATATATCATGCAATAAAGAATTTTACCAATTTTTTTTAAATTTAATTCAATCATTAAACTAGAATCAATAAAAATTAAAAAAAAAAACAAAAATAAGACAAAAAAAATCAAAATTGATAATCAACAAAAAAAAGAAAAGAAAAGGAAAATGGTGCAATCAGCTCGGATCCTTGCTATGTCAACACGTGGGTCACACTTGGGTTCACGAGGGTTGGGCCCCTCCAAAATGGCATCATTTTGATGTGGGTATAAAAGCCAGGATTTTTTTTTTCCTTCAAATTTCTTTTTCCTTTCTTTTTCTTCCTCTTCTTTTCTCTATTTCTCTCTCTAATAATATGAACACTAATTAAATTTCTACTTGTTTTTGAAAAAATACGTCAGGAACTGGAAAATTTCATCGAAAGGTCATCAGGATCTGGAAAACGCCACCAAGAACTTCAAACATTCATAAAAAAATTCATCCCTTTCTAGAAAAATAATCTAAAAAAAAAAAAAGTCCAAACCCAAAAAATTTTAGAAAATCAAATCAACTCAAAAAATTCAAAACAAACTCAAAAATCAAACCGTAATCCACAGTTAAGCTTTCAAAACTAGGAACTATTCCTTCAAACCAAAATTCCAGAATTAAAACTTAGAAATCAAAATAAAAAATTCTTAGAGCTAGGAAATTAAACCCAAACAACTCTTCCCAAAAAAAAAAAAATCTAGAAACCTGGAAAACTTTTAAATTCTTTTATTGATTGCCTTAGCCCATCTAAAATTAAAAACCCTTGAACAGTCTTCTTTTCTCCCTCTTTTGGTCACAAATTCTAGCCTTTAGTATAAGACTCCAAGCTATTTCAATTTGGGAGATAATCCTACTGAATATGTGATTTTTGTGATTTTCTTATATTTGATTTCTATAAATTCATTTTCATTGATTTGATTTTATAGGATTTAAACCCCCAAAATTTTCATAAGTGCATTGGTCATTACACCCCAAGGATTGAATCTGGGATCAAAATCTTAGTAAAAGATTTTTTATTTTCCTTTTCTTATTCCTTTTTTTTTTCCAAACCTCTGACTATAAAAATAATAAAAAACTAAAATCAAAATTAAAACTAAAATTGAATTAAAACCAAAAGTAGAATTTTTGGGTTCTTAATTCTTAAAGCCCAAAATTTTGTAATCGGGCCCACTGTACAGTCGAAAGCCTATTCCAATTTTGAAAAAACTCCTAGACAAAATGAGGTGTCTATAATGATTATGTGTGATTGGTGCCAATGCTTGGATTCAAAGAGAAGGCAAATGGGTAGCTACTAAGTTCACAATTTGAAAGCTTCTAATTGGATATAATTCTAATTTTTTAGAGCTTACAAGATCAAAGGAAGGAAGCTTGAAGTGAAGTGAAGAAAAGACAAGAAAACAAGGAACCTAAAGGAGCTAGATAAATGACTTGAAAAACTCTAGAACATGTGGCATCTTAGCTGGCATTTTCTTGTAATTTTATTGGCTGGAGCACCTCATCCTCTACCTATAAATACAAGGGATGGCTAGTTGTTTGGGGATTTTTCCAAAATTTTCCATTTTTATTTTACTTTATTTTCTTCTCAAACAATTTCCTCCTTGTTCTTTGAAAGGGTTATTTAAGAGAAAATCACTTTAATTTTCTAGAAAAATTTACTTTTCTTGCCTTTATTTTACATGCACTTTAAGATTCTTTCAATAAAAGTTCAAGTTCTTTAAGTTTTCTTGTTTCATGTATTTTCATTGATTGTTCAAATCTATTTGGCAGAATTTTCATCGAAAGTAGTTATGGTTTTCCATTATATCTTCTTCAATTTTTATGAGTTTTGCTCAAAATGTTTTCTATGAACTCTCAATTCATAATTCTATAAATTTGGAAAATTTTATTGTTCAAATTGGTTTTAAAAATTCTACAAAAATTCATAAAGTTTCTATTTGGATCCAGTAGTTGGGTGATAGCACTTGAAGGCTCTTTTCTCCTAGCTGGGTGATTGGTTTAATTTTTTTCTCACATTTCACTTTTTAATTCATGTTCTTACTTGCATAGATTCATTTGTTTGCCTTTAGTTCCACGATTTTCAACTATGTTTGGATGATTTTCTATTACATGTTTGTTTTGTTCTTCACTGCACTTGGTTTTTGTTCAAGTTCATTAAGCTTGATTTTTCATTGTTTTCTTCAATTTCTTTATTGAATTTGATAGTAATCTTGTAGATCTAGTAAGCTATTGCTTAGTTTTAGTTTATTTGATTTGTAAAAGTGTAGATATAAATTTTTCCATGCATTCAGTTCAATTTCCAAATTTGGATTCAAGTTTGGTTTTCATTTGTTTTCATAGTTCTTGTGATTTTGATTCTTTAATTGCACTTAAATTATGTTCTGATCTTAGATCACTTACTATTCTTGCAATTTAGAAGTTTTTTGGATCAAATTTTAGGAAATTTCTAGATCTAATTTCATTTGGAAGTTAGTAGGTAGTTATTTCAATGACAAGTTAATTATTTTTAATTACTTCCCTTTAGCTACTGTTTAGACGTTATTTGAGCTTTCTATTTTTAGTTTCTTAGATTAGATTTACATTCAAAGTATGTTAGGATTAATTCAATGCAATTTAGCTATTGTTTTCTTAGATTTTCAAGTATGCTTTCCCTACACTTAGTAAACATGTTTTTCATTATGTGTTTTTCTCTTATTTGTTTTTACTTACTTGTTGAGGACTAGCTTAGTAATGGTTCCTCTAGTCAAATGAATTAACTTTAAATTGAGTGTGGAGATAATAGGTACTTAGTCTAGGCCTTTTTAGCTAATCCATGTGGGATGATATCTTGATTTTGGTCACTATTATTACTTGAACAATCTATGTGCTTGTAGAAATCACCAATCACCCTTTCCCCATCATTTTATTTCATGAAGGCTCCCATGTTAACATGCCCAATGCACTCTATGTGCCATATTTATGTTGCATTAAAGCTCCTACACCAACACTTCAAATACGCCTCGCATGCCATCTTTATCTAGCATTAAAACTCCTATGCTAAACAAGGCACACACACTACAATAAAGTCACAATAGAATAACCATCTTACAACGATGTACACATATTTATTATTTTTAACAAGCTACTTTGCTCACTCATGAAGCAATTATAGTTAAGTATTGTTGTGCTATACACTTTCTTTATTCTAATTCCTTTTTAACCTCTTGAACACCATAATATTACTTTATAAAGTGAGTAAGCAAATTATTGCACAAGCTAGAGAATACTAAAAGCATAACCCTTTTGGCAAATAGAGCTCCCAACACATTAAATTGATTAAGTTCACTTAGATTTTATAGGAATTTTGGAATCAAGTTAGTTTGAAGTATGAAAACTTTCACAACACATTGTCATGTGATGATTACCTAAATCACTTAGTGTTTTTATTGAACTTAATCTAAATTGAGTAAACTTCCATATTTACAGGAAACCAATACCTTCAAATACTTAGTATTTGGAAAACAATTAAGTTCAAGGCACAAGCATTGCCAAAAGCTAGACTTGTTGCTATTGTGCTAAGTTTGCAGTTATTATAAGTTAAGACATCCATGTAGAAAGAAAAAGTTGAGTTGTTGGAGATCTTTAACTTAGCCATTTTTACATAATCAAGCAATAGGTGTGATCTTGATGAATATCGTAAAGTAGTTAAGTAACAAATATAATGCAAGTGTAGATAGAATTTGTTGTAAAATTATTTCTCTTTATTAATAACAACTGTGTACATACAAACTAAAAATGATTACAAAAACAAAGTACAAAACAAAAATAAAGATCTTAAGAAGTAGAAAGAAAATGACCACCATCAGCATCGAAAATTTGATCATTTTCAGTTAGAATGATGATAGGGTCATTGGAAGGGGGAGCTGTCACATTAGTCTTATGACCTACGAAGGCAAGCTCAGCATTAAAACTATTAGCTTGAGGATCCCCAACTAAAGCTGGCAGAGCATTCAAGTTAATGCCCATCAAGATTTTACCTATTCCCTTAGAAGCCCTCACCCTTTCTAGTTAGGCCAAGTCTTCAGGGCACTCAATGTTGAGACCTTCTAGCGACATCCCTTTTTTTGAGAAGTTCACCCCTTTTAAGTCTAAAGGCTCTAAATGCAATTAAACCAAGTACAAAGTTGACAACTTGTATTGCTCAATAATAGCCAAGCAAACCCAAATCCAATCATCTTCCTACTAAATTAGCTTCCTAGAGGATTTTGCACATTCCCCATCTAGTTCTATGTTTAACTTAGCTAGCTCCACCTTTAACTTAGCCAATTCCTCCTTTAACTTGGCCAACTCTTCTAATTGTAGATGTGTGCCAAAACCTATCCCTCTTTACCTGTGCCTAGTTCGCTCACATGGTGACCACAACTTGCTCACTTTTTCACCTCTTTTAAACGAGCATTCATCTCATCCAATAGTTACTGTAAAGGTTCCTACCTATGATCTTTCTCACCTGGCCCTTCAATTCTTTAACATTTTTCAAGAGGGAGGCATTTAAGTCTCCAACCTCTCAATAGAGGCATTTTGTCCTTTATTAACACTTTTTGGTCAAACATCCATTTGGCCTTTTTTTGTAGGTCATCCCCCTTAACACATAGCTTGTTAATTAAGAACCTTCTTGCTCATAGAAGCTAAAGATTGCAAAAACATAAGCATATTAATCAACCAATCCTACACAACAAGGGAACAAACACAATACACCATACTTAGCTAACATTTACCTTACAAAGTAAACAAAGCTTGGCTTGCAGGTTGTTAGGTATGGTGAACTGCTATACCCTCTCCCTAACAAAATGTGGAAGGCTTATTGAAACCTACCAACAAGTAGCTTTAGTTGGGAAATGATTGGTGGGCCTTTGGTTGATGGCAGTGATGTTAATTGATGACATCTTGTCTAATTACTTGCTAGCATACCATACAGCCAACACAATAGCTTTAAGGTTGGCCTCTATCTCTCATTAATGGGTCAACTAGCATTAACGTTAACCACCATTGAAATAAAGTTGACAGATAGTGGAAAAGGTAGCACAACAGTAGGAATGATGGTTGATAGGAGCTATAGCAATCGCTGAAGGTTTAGGCATCATTGTAGAAGGCTTAGGTAATGATGGAGCAGAAGGTTTTGCATGCAATTATGGTAGTAAGTACTATAAGAACTAGAGTAGTCACTAAAGGTTTAACTTCACCAAGCCTAGTCATTATACTACTTACGTACTAGAGCTTCTCACTACTTATTTTTTCGTAAGTGCGATACTAGTGTGTAAAAATCCTTTTTCTCTTTGTTTCTTTTGTTAGAGTACTTTTTATATCTAAGAAACATGATCCATCTCTACAAAACAAACATATAACAATTAAAATCATCAATTGTAAGAAAAGTCAATAACATGAACAATAATTACCCTCAAAAGGGGCCCTATCACTTAGCATGCTAGACCCCAACCCCACTTTCTCATTTTGGGAAGCTATAGCACTACCTTTCCCCATCACTTTGACCCCCCCTCAATACCTTGCACACTAATTAGGGTAGTCTCAGTTGATTTCTCCTTAAGCACCTAATGCATACCACCAGCAAAAAGACCCTCTTGATGAACTCAAGTATTTTAGGCTTCATAACTACCCTTTTCACTACAACAACAAAAACAAGTTCCCTAGTCAAACAAGTGGCACAATTGAATAGTCTCACAAACATCAATCAACAACATCAGTTAATAAAAACAACAATATAGAATATAAAGCAATCAACCACAATGGACTTACATTTTGTTAATGGTATTTTTAAATGTCTTAGTTGGATGGAAGCTAGTTGGAGGTTAAAGGTGACAAAACATGGACTTGTAGCTATAAAGCACAGTAAAGGGGCACTGGAGTTGGCCTTTTAGGACACACTTCGATGTTAAAGTTAATGAAAATAATTAAAGTATGATGAGAAAGAAGATAAAAGCTATAAAAAAAGCTATAATGGAAAAGAAAGCAGAAGTTTTACATACCTAAGCCTTCTTTTACCTTATATGGTGAGACAAAGGGTGATGACTTTACTAAGACTTCTTATAGTTGATGGTGAGTTTATGTAAAGCTTGAAGAGGGTCTATGTGGGTGACTATGAACTACATTTAATGTTCCTAAGCAAGTGTAGGCTGGTCTCGAAGCAAGTTAAAGGCCAAGTATTTAGTTTTGAAGTGATACCTTGATGGAAGGTCAGAGAAGGTGTTGGGTGAGCCCTTCTTTGGTAAGGGGGAAGTTGATTCTAAGGTGAGGATTTTAGTAGGTTGACCCTTACTAGTAGTGACATGGAAGTTAGGCATGTATTGGCTAGGTGATTTAGAGAGTTGACCTTGTTGACCTAGTCAATAGGTATAACATATTTCTTACCCTAAAGAACATTTTCTTCTTTATCGTTACAAAGGGTTTGGGTTAGGGAGAGGTTGATGAGGTGTATAGAGGTAAGAGGGTGGCTTATGTTTCAGGCTAATCTGTTGGCGAGGGTGTTGTTTTAGTTGCTATGTCCTCTTTTTATATTAGTTACAAGGAAAACAAATGGCATTGGTGGGCCATCTCTTGGTTGGTTCTCATGAACCCAACCTCTGTGCACATGGAGAAATTAGCTTTTAGGCAATAAGTAACAATGACTATCTTTGCTTTCTTCATTAACAGCCTACCAAACATAACATTGTATGTTTAGAGTTGATCCACAACCAAAAAATCTACTATAGTAGTGAGCGTGTGCTTGCCATTCCCAATAGTAATAGGCACAGAGTTGGACTCTTTAATAGCGATGAGTTGGTTGGCAAAATTGAATATAGGCCATATGGCCTTAGATTACTATCTAAAAATCCAATCTACTTGAATGCCTAGCATTGTATAAGGTCCATTGCACTTTTATTATCCATTAGAATCTTTTCACTTAGAAATTGATGATGGTCACAAAGACCACTATGGGTCATTACTATTGTCAACTAGAATGTTTGTGTCATCCTTTGAGAATTCCACCCTCTATTTTTCCATTTTTTATTTTTTTTAGTGCCACGTCAATGGTGATGACACTGAATAGGTGGGATATGCACTTTAACTTACTGTTTGCCTAGTCTTTTATTACTCCCATAATGATGTGGATTATTCCTTGAATAGGTTTTTTGTTAGCTACCTTTATCTAGCAAGCCTCATTTTCTTATAAGGAAGAAACCTCATCCTATTAGCCCACATGCATTTTTGGTTGACAGAGTGGTAGATTATTCTAACGCTTGTCACAGTAAATGGGCTGGCTATTAATTAGGCCTTTCAATATTTTATTCTCTTTTTCAAGGGTTATGCATTCATTAGTGGAGTGCCCTTTGTGGAGTGGTAGTTGCAATGTGTCTTTGGTGGAGTTTGGTTATCCAATCTTTTTGGCAATGGTCTCACTTAGGTAGGTCTTTGATTGGTTCTTTGGGCAAGTTGCTAGATAATGGCATTGAGGGTTCAGCTTACTGTTTGGTAATGGTTGGATTATGGTTGGGAGTTTCGACGAATGTTATGCTGCCAGTTTCTTTTCTTGGACTGATTGTGAGATTGATAGTTGTCATGGAACCATTGGTTGGGGTTTTCTATTTGCCTGCTATTACCTCACAGATGCTAAGGACGTTGTTTGTGCATTTTAACTTTTTCTGTAGCTCTATTTTCCTTAGTTTGGGTAAATTTTTGAGCTATCTCCTAGAGCTGATATAACTGTTTAGGTTTTATTTTAGGGAGTATTTGAGATGATCATGTCTTACCCTAGAAGTAAATGCTTGATGGCCCATTTTATGTTAAGGTTTTTAATCTCCAAGGTAGCTACATTCAACCTTTTTATGTGCTACTATAAAGTCTCATATGGTTTCTACTTTACAACTAACAAGTTTGCAGAAGATAGTACCTCGACCTTGCTACTAAGAAAGTGTGTTATACCTATTTACTTGGTCAAAAAGGTTAACTTTCTAGGTTGCCTAGCTAACACATGCCCAAATGCCATATCACCACTAGTAAGGGTCAACCTACCAAAACCCTGTCCTTAAAATTAGCTAGCCTGTACCATGGAAGGGCTCGTCTGACACCTTATTGACATCCCATCAAGGCATCACTTTAAAACTGAACACTTAACCTTTAACTTCTCTAAAACCATTAAATACAATCCATGCTTGCCTAAGAATATTAAATGTAATATTAAATGTAGTTCACAATCACCTACATGGACCCTCAGCAAACTCCTTGTAAACTTACCATTAATTATCAACTGTCTTAATCAAGTCACCACTTTTCATCTCATATATAAGGTAAAAAGATGCCCAAGTACTTAATACTTAAGCATTCTTCTCTATTATAGCTTCTTCAATATTCTTTACCTTTTTTCTTACCATAACTTAAACACTTTCACAAACTTGAACACCAAGGTGCATATTGAAAAACCAACTCCAGCATCCCTTAATTGTGATTTCTAGTTGCAAGTCTAAGTTCCCTCACCTTCGACCTCCAACTAGCTTCTATCTAGCTAAAACACCAAAAATACCATCAATGATAGTCTAAGTAGTGGTAACAATCCCTTAAAGGTATTGATATCAATTATCTTTAATTCTTTTGTCAAGGTTTGCTTGTTAAGATAAAGTGTCTATTTTTTATCGAGCCTTAATTTACCTCGTCGTGACATCAAGGTTATTGTACCATGGATTTAATTCTATATTCAAAAATTTTGTAAAAAGATGATGGTTAAGCATCATTACATCATTTCATGTACTCTTTTTAGAAATTAAATTTGGGTTTTAGTTTTTTAAACCTTTTTCAAAATTCCAACTTAAATTTTAAGATTTTTGGATGTGGGTTAATGCAAACTTGTTTCATTTGTATGGGTGTGATCATTGCTAGTGTGATAAATGGTGGGAAGAAAAAGTCAAGAAAAAGATGAGTTCTAGTTAAGAAAGAATTAATTGGAAAAGAAAAAAGAAAAAAAAGGGAGAAAACGAGAAATAAGAAAGAAAGGAGATTACAATTTTGTTTTCAATTCCAAATCCTTTGCTGTTGCCAAATAAGCTAGCTATATACATCTCTAACTAACTCTCATCAAAATCCATATAACCGCTTTCAACTAACTCTCATCATAACCAACATAATTGATATAACAACAATAATAGTAATTTTCATTAATTGCTGAGTACATACAAGCTATTGAAATAGAAAGAACCACTGAAACTTATTTAAGGCATATATCAATACTCCCCTAGTGAAAAAAATCCTTGTCCTTAAGGATTGAAGTCTAGATACTTCTATTGCAAATCATTGAAGACTTTTTAAGTTGCATTTTTTGGAAATGAATTAATCCAACACACTAAAACTCTAGCTTTATTACCCATTTCACCATTCTTCTATCCATGATCCATGAGGTTCTCTACCAATAATACCATCATCTCCTATGACTGGTAACAACTATTGTGTAGGCTGCCTACCAATATGTCCTTTAAGTTCAGAGACATGAAATGTAGAACGTAACATTGAGCCTAAGGTAACTCTAATATGTATGGCACCTTCCTAACCCTTTCCAAAATCTAATAAAGCCTCAAATGTTTAACTAATAGTTTTAAACAGCCTCTGTTAATTGCAAATTCTACTTTATATGGTTGAAGCTTGGTTGAAGCTTCATACATACTCAATCTCTTAATTCAAATACCCTGTCACTCTTTTTTCTGTTTGCCATATTCTTCATTCTAACTTGAGCTTTTCTCAAGTAAAATTAAGCATCTTATTTGTAACCATTATTATTTTCTTACTTTTATCTACAGTATCAACCAATGATCACCCACGAAGTTAGGAAGATGAATGGGGGGTTGGCCATACATTGCTCATAGAAGGTTATGTGAATGGCAATATGGTAGGTATTGTTGTACCACCACTTAGACAAAGCCAACCATTGTCTCCTTTCAATTGGCTTTTCCCTTATCATACATCTCAGGTAAGACTCTAGACACATATTAACCACCTTAGTTTGTCCATTTGTTTAAAGATGATAAGCAGTTGAAATAGTTAGAGAAATGTTATGTGTCCTGAAAAGCTCTTACCAAGACTAACTCATAAAGAATTTTCCTTTTTTAGACACAATGCTATTGGGCATGCCATGCAATTGAAACACATGATACATATGAAACTAAGCTACAATCAAAGCACTAAAAGGAATGTGCTAGGGTAATAAAATGAGCATATTTGCTCACCCTATCCATTACTACTATAATAGTCTCCTTACCTCAGATTTAGGCAATTTCTTTATGAAATCTAAAAAAATGTCATACCACACCATTCTTCTGACCTCTTTCTTCATTCCTTTTCAATAGAACAAGCTAGATAGTCTACTCATAGTAGCTTAAACTCCAAAGTGTCCACCTAAAAGACCACCATTAAAGTGCTGTAACAATTCTTGTTTAGTGCGAGCAAATTTCTTATCACCAATTTTCTTTTCCTCCTTAGCTTCCCTTCAAACCAAGTAAACCTATAATTAGGTGCTATAATAGTTTGCAATTCAAGAATCGATTTTTGAAATTGAGGATCTTATGACCATGAATCTTGAATTTTAGTTAACAAATTAGGGTTTATTAAAGTAATGGTTGATAATACAACTTCTCTTTCTGTAGGCCTTTTAGATAAGATATCAAGAACAATATTGGAAGCTCCTTTCTATAGCATACATCATAGTTATATCCCATCATCTTGACTACCCATAATTGTTGAGCTAGTGTTATTGTCTATTGATAAAATAAAAATCTCAAATTTCGGTGATAAGATTTTATTTTGAAGTGCTTGCCCATCAAATAAGCACTCCATTTTTTTACTTCTAGTAGTACATCCATCATTTCCTTATCATAAATAGACAAAACTTTATGCTTAGGAATTATGCCTTTGTGAAATACGCCATTGGTCTAGCTTTTTGAGTTAACATTGTCCCATTCATGATCCTAAAGCATCTGTCTCTATGATAAACTCAGACGGTGCTAAAACTAATGTTGTGGTCATGGTTGTTTTTAACTCTTTAAAGGCTTTTTATGCTTTCTTTCTCTACCTTAAACATCTTTTTTAGTAGATCAAGAGTTTGGCTGTTGTTGTATATCCTTTTATAAATCTTTTGTAATACACTGTAACTCCTAAGAAACCCCTTAATTCTTTAAGATTTCTAGAAGATCACTAGTCTAACACATATTGAATTTTCTTCTTACCTATTCCAACTCTCGACTACTAATCACATGCTCCAAGTAGTCCACTTTCGTGGTTCCAAAGTCACATTTACTTTATTTAAGGAACAATGGATTATTCCTTATTATTTCAAATACTCTCTCCAAATGATCCAACTACACTGCTAGATTAAGAGACCAAACATTTATAATGACCCTTATGAGTTTTGAAAGCAGTTTTATGTATGTTTTTCTTATGCATTCTAATTTGGTGGTATCCAAACCTCAAATTCAGCTTAGAAAAAATTTCATCTCTATTAATTCATCTAATAGCTCCTTAACCACAAAAATAGAAAATTAATCTTTAATAGCTAACTAATTGAGTTACCTATAGTCCATACATAACCTCCAGGACCTATCCTCCATTTTGACCATTACAATAAGGGAAGCAAAGAATTATTACTGTCTTTAATGATTCCAACTTTTAACATTTCCCAAACCATCCTTTCAATCTCATCTTTCTGAATAGCTGGATAGTTTTAAGGCTTGAATTTCATAATTTCTGTCTCATCCACTAAAAGAATGTTATAGTCTTAGGCCATACTTAGAGGTAAGCCTTTGGGAGCTAAATACAAATCCTAGAACTTTTTCAACAATTTAGTCAGCTCTAGTTCTTGGATAGGGTCAAACCATCCATAGCCTAGTCAAGTTTCAGTAACTAGTGAGGTCTTTCAATTATCAGTAAAGCACATAGATACGATTGTAGTAGTTATTAAATTCTATAATGTCTTGAACACATATTTATTATCATTCACCTGTATAAGACCATGTGGAATACTTTCAATTGTTTTTCATTCTAGTCCATATTGAAACTACTTTGTTAATGCAATAAAATCCTATAAGATTGGTCCTAGTTTGACCAACCAATGAATTCCAAACACAACATCATACCCTTTTAAGGGTATAACCATAAAGTTTGTGATGAATTCAGCATCTTGGACCATCCACCTAATATCCTTAAAACTCGCATTAGTAATTATGCTTTGGCCATTATCTACTGTGACTTCAATTTTGTAGCTTTGACTAATTGCTAACTGTAGCATTCTAGTGACAGCATAATCTACAAATTATGAATACTCCCCAAATCAATCAAAATGACCAATGAATGCTTCCCAATATCTCTTTAACCCTCTTAGTTTGATATCTAGTTATAGCAAGCATAGCATGTAAAGATACCACATCCTCTCTTGCATTTTTCAGTGACAATGCGTTATGACTATCAATACAATTAAAGAATTCTTCCAACTCTGTTTCCTCCTCATAGCCACCAATTATCAACTGGTATAATTAGGAATTCATACGGTTAAGCATTTCTCCTCTATTTCAGCTTGAGTGAGTTTCCATGGACCATTCCTTTGCATGTTGGCTACCCTAGGTCTAGTGTTTGGTCTAAGAAAAAGAGGTTAAGGGTTATGGAAATTCAAAAGGTTTAGATTTAGAGGTATTTTCACTACCAAAAAAATGCCCTTTACCAATGAAATTTTTTGTCAGTAAAAGTATTACTGACGAAAAAATTCTATTAATCGTAAGTAAGTCGGTAATACTATTTCATTGGTAATAAGCAAATTCTATCAACAATTACCAATGGTAAAATTCATCAATAATCCATTGGTAAATCCATCGAAAATCTTTCGATATTTTGTTGGTATTCCTTTGAAAATTAGTCACTAAAAGGTTTTTTTTTCGATAATCCATAAGGTAATGACCAAAATTCCATCAATAAAATTATCAATAATTTGATTAATTTCATCTATAATTACAGAAAAAACTTGAAATTATTTAAGAAACTTATAAATTATAATTAAAACATGTGTAATTATTTAAAAATTCCATTATTATTAATTAAAATATCAAAACCAAATAACATCCATCAAATACATCATAAAATATCTATCCCTCCATAAAACACCCATAGTATCTATCAATACATATACCAAAACCAAAAAGAATGTCACTCTACTACTACTACTACATCTCTTGATCCAAAATCTTCGTTGCCGTTATCAAGTTTAAAAAATTGTGTTGACGGAGTTTGTCTAGACCCCATCAACTGCATCATCTGATCCATGAAAGGCCTAAGCTTAGACGTAATCTCAGACCTCAACTTAGTCCTTAACTCATCAATTTGTTCTTATATCTGAAGTTAAGAAAGCAACTCATCATTTTACTTGTATATTTCACTAAAATAAGATAACTTTATACAATTGCTCGGCCAATACAAAATAACCAACCATCATCATAATGCAAAATATGCAATAGTTTTCACATTTCACCTATCTGATGTCATCGTGTATTCTATTAAGATAGTTCATCAAGAATCACAATACACAACTATCATCACAATGCAAAATACACAATAGTTTTCACATTTCACAAATGTGATTTCATCATAATATACTATAAAGATAGTTGATCAACAATCGCAATAGACAATCATAAACACAATGCAAAATACACTATAGTTTTTACAACACCAAAGTTAATCTCATTATAATATACTATAAAGATAATTGATTAATAATCATAATACACAACCATCATCACAATGTAAAACACGCAATAGTTTTCACATTTCACAAATGTAATCTTATTACAATATACTATAAAGATGGTTGATCAACAATCATAATACACAACTATTATACTATAAAGATAGTTAAACAGCAATCACAATACACAACCTGAATCACAAAGCAAGTTATGTAACAGTTTTCATTTTTTACAAAGTCTTCGCAACACAAAGCACACAAGATATTTCCATAAAGCAAGGCAGCAATTTCAAATTATTCATAGTCATTTGAAAATCATATACATTGACAACTCTAGACTTGTTGTCAATGAAATCACCACATTCTCTTAAACGTCTATGAGGGCGATTGCAAACTTTTGTAAATATGGGTTCTCGTTACAACTCAAGTGATTGTATTTGTATAGAGACATTCAATGAAATATGTAACAATACACTTTATATAATATTGACATTTGATGATAAAAATAAATAGTGATAAAAGATGATACCATTCTTTTTTTATGAACAAGAAATTAATGTAATTGAGCCATTAATGTGCTTTATAATACTTCTTTCTTTTTGTATTTAATGATTTTGTTTTGCTTTGGTAGAGATATTTGGCCATTTGAGAGTGCTCCATACATTCTCAATAAAAGCATCCCAAATTGGAGTTGTGATCCACCTTTGTAGTTGTACAATGTATGATGTTATCAACTCTATGCTCTTTCATTGTCGATTCTTTCTCATCAGACAACAAGTCTTTCAATCGAGTTTTCAAAATGTTTGTTTCATGCTTGTTGAACAAGAGCATTATCGAACTTTACCCATTGACATTTTTCCCAGCATAATAAATAGAAATACAATAAGTTGTTGACAAGAATTTGAACTTTTCATTCAAATCAAATAAAAATATACAAACAATAAACATCCATTACTACCTCAAATTAATCAAACATCATAGACTTAACTAATGTAGGTATTTTACCCCATGTCGGTCGAAGACCAATAAAATTCAATTAAATTATTCTTAAAATTATTAAGCTAACCGATGATTATTCAAAACAACTACCAACATCCATTTGTTAGTAAGATTAGTTAAACTACACAAATTCATTAAAAGCAAATAACAATAAGAAAAAATTAATAGTAAAAAGTTTGTCATACCTTTCTTTTAGTGGAGTAATCTACACCTGTTTGTTTAGATCTATAAGAGTTAGTAACCCTTTGTTTGCCCCCTAGTCCTCAACCTAGTTGTCATCACTTTTTCTTCATTATGTGGTGGATCATTAAATAATCCTTGATTGACATCATGCTCCATTGGTGGATCATCCATCATTGTTGCTGGAGGTGACCAATATGGTGGATCTATTGTATCTGTGTTGAAGCTAATCCATATGGTGGATTATGTTGTATCGGTTTTGATGATGACCCAATACGTAAATCACCTCTTATGGATCTTGCCCTAAAACCACCTTGATAAATAGTGCTCTTTGCATGATATCCTATCATAACTGCCATATTGAAGAAAAACATTCATAAGTATTCCAAAAACACATAGAAAAAATAAACATATATAATATTTCTTTAATAATACATGATTAAATGAAATAAGCAAAATATATAAAAATAAGCATATAAAACAAACAATCATGTATTATTTTTAACATTACATATATTGTGTACATCGAATAAACATTATATATAACATTAATGCATCAATCACTGCTAGAATAATCAAACTAATGTGTTTCATCATCATCATTATCATCTTGTTCTTCTAATTGAATCACTTATACTAAATCTATCTCTTTGTAATCACCATCAACAAGAATTATAAGATTATCAAGTTCTTCGAGATAGTAACATTTTGTAGAATAAAAATTTCAACTTCTTGGAACACATCTTCATTTAAATCAGTTGTTTGTTCTTCATTTTCATCAATATTACTTATTTGATATGTACTCTTGGCCTTTGTTTTTAAAACTGGCCATCAGTCATTTCAATCTTTTCTTTTAGAAGGATAGCTTGTATAGGAAACTTAATGTACTTGAGAAATTAAGACTAATGGTTTATTGCTAGCAAGTATTTCATTATGTTTAATTTTTATAAGACCATGACGGGGATCTACCCTTACTCCCTTCTCTATGTTAAACCAATGACATTTAAAAAGTATAATCTTATTTTCTACTCCAAAGAACTTTAACTTAATGATATCTTTCAATATTTCATAAAAGTTACATTCATAATCATTATAACAACTTTCTTTCACACATACCCCATAATTCATCGTCTTTTGAGTTTGGCCATAGTTAAACTTAAAACTATTGACAAAGTAACCTTTGAAATATCTAACCATGCATCCACGACCATAAGTTATCTTAACTAGATAATGATCAATATTGCCATTTTGCCCTTTAACCTATCTAGTCATAAAACAAAAAAAATTGATCATTGTTTCAAATAAGCCATGTTAATAAAATTTCTATTTACATATGCTATTATGCGCTAAACCCTTACAAATTGTCTTAACCATTATGGAAATCTTACATCACATTCTTTCTCCAATTTTGCATCATTTATATTCACAAATTCTCTTATCATCAATTCATCAAATATCTTATCATTGTCAATTACGAATTAGGAAAATTGTCAACTTACTAGAAATATAAGGATTTATCTCTTCACAATTCAACAAAACATATAAGTGTGCCTTGGTATGATCATCATTGATAGCCACCAAAACTTATCTTGTGGACCAAATGCTTAGGCAAGATGACTAAAAATTGAAAAACATCCTCAAAATTCTATGACGTAAAACCCAATTCACTCTTCTTGACACATTTGGGTCAAAATAGAATGAGCAAAAAGTGGATATCTTTTTGATAACATATGCCTCACATATAAATGCTTCAATAATTATTCGATTGATGTACTTTTTTCTTGAAATGATGAAGCAACCTATTCATCATCATAGCATAACATAAATGTTATTGAAGAAAGATTAAATTAATTAATGTTAATATTTAACAACTAAAATATATTACCTTTCAAATGGATACAACCATCGATAATGCATAGGTCTATTAATTTTTGCCTTGTTAGGTAAGTGAATGGGCAAATGGTCCATAGAATCAAAGAAACCTAGAGGAAAAATCTTTTCTAATTTATAGATTGTTTTCATAATGTTTTTTTCCAATATTTTCATATGTTCTACATACATTTCAATAGAACACATATCTATGAAAAAATGAAATAGATTAATAATTGCGTCCCAAATAAAGGTGGCGTCAAATCATGAAAGGCAATTGGGAGTAATCGTGAAAATATAACAATCATGACTTTCATGTCATAAAACTTGCAATCAGCCATGTTTACACATAGAGCAATGTTAGATGCAAAACCATCAAAAAGTCTTAATTGTTTTATCCATGCACAAACATTTCTTCTCTACTCTTTGCTTAAAATGTACTCAGCTTTAGGCATAAAAACCTTCCCATTCATTTCAACCAATTCCAAATCGAGTCACTTGTAATACACCATATGATCTAGTCTAGCTTTTATATTATCTTTAATTTTACCCTTAACATCTACCATTGTGTTAAACATATTGCCAAAAACATTAGACCTAATATACATCACCTCAAGATTATGCTTAATCAAATTGGTATGCCAATAGGTATATTTTATGATCTAGTCTAGCTTTTATATTATCTTTGATTTTACCCTTAACATCTACCATTGTGTTAAACATATTGCCAAAAACATTAGACCTAATATGCATCACATCAAGATTATGCTTAATCTAATTGGTATGCTAATAGGGCAACTCCTAAAATATACCTTTCTTTAGCTAATTATGACTTTCCTTAAAACCATCTAACTTTTTATCACTACATTTCATGCCAAATGTGATATCAGAAAAGCTATCTAATCAAGCCAAAATTTATTCACCTAATAATGGAACAATAGGGAATTCATGATCAAATTTTTTTTAAAATTTATCTTTTTACCTTGGAAAAAGATGATCAAGAGGTAAAAACTGACAATGACAATTGAAAAAACAAGGCTTCTTACTATGAACCAATCGAAAATATTTTCATTGTCCCATGCAATAAGGACATGATAAGTTTCCATGAGTGCTCCAAAGAAACAATGTATCACATGTAGAAAAATCATTAATTTTCCATAAAAGAGCTACCTTCAAAGGAAAATTTTGTTTTCTATAATCATCATAAATCATAGCACCATTTGACCATAATATTTTAAACTTATACATTAAAGATCTTAAGAAAATATCTATACTTTGATCCAAACTACTCTTTCCTAGAAATACTATATTCAAAAAGATATATTCTTGTTTTATACAAAAACATGGTGGCAATTATATACCACTATCATTACTGGCCAACAAGAGTATGGTTTCGCATTCGAACTAAATGGACAAGAACCATCCTCATATAATCCTAATTGTACATTTCTCACTTCAAGTACAAATGTTTCATGATTACAATTAAAACGTTCCCAAGCTTCACCATCAATAAGATGTCAAAGCACACCATCGTAACTTTGGTTATAACATGCCAAGTCATATATTTAGTAGTTTTAGTTTACATATTTTCAATAGTTTTAGTTAACATATAAAGTTTTTGAAGTCTCGATATCAAAGGCATATAATATAAGATTTTATAAAAAAATTTTTTTTATCTCACCGAGCTTATTCCTTATATATTTATGATGACCGCAAACTGAACAATATATCAAATTTGTTGCTTTCTTATAAAATAACATGCATTTGTTTTTGCATACATGAATTTTTTTTATAATCAAGTCCCAGTTTTATCATCTTTTTTTTTTCCATTTTGTAGAAGTTATCTTATAATTAATCATCTATCAATAACATATCCTTCAATATGCTCATCAAACAATCAAAACATAACTCACTAATGTTAAACCCTAATTTGCAATTTAAAAGTTATAACATAGTAGAGAAGATTATGTGTTTCGTACAATTTAACCACAATAGTTTATCTATATCATTTAATAAAGAATATAAGTTTACCGTATCTACACTTGGATCTTCTTCATCAACTTTTACCTCACTAGCATAAGAAGCATCCACCCCAAAATTAGGATATACAACATCCATAACCATTCTATTGTAAGAATTTTTTGTTCTTACTTTACTTATTGGTTCAAATGTATCTTTGTTTATTTAAGAAGCTTGTCTTACTTCTAACTCCCCATGTGGACCCAACACGTATAATCAAAAGTAAACTCTTTAAGGTGTTTATGTAGAACATCCATTTTTAAAAACCTTTTGTTCTCACATTCAACACATGGACACTTACTCTTTCAATTACTTATAAAGTTTGGTTGAGAATAAGCATATCTAATAAATTCTTCCACACCATTATAGAAGTTTTGACTAATATATCCATTTACATCTAAATGAGAATACATCCAAGAACGATCTTTGTCCATTATTCAACCTTAATTGAATCATTATAAAGGTCCAAAAATAACTCTTAATATCTTAAATTGAACTATAAGCAATTACAATATGTTAAACCTTTTTATTGGTTAACCATATTAGCAATTATCGGTATACTAAACAAAATTATCTAAGTGATAATATGAAGTAATTGTGGGTCTACTTTAACAAATAGTCCATCAATGGCACAAAAAGTCTTACAAAAATTCATCATGCATACTACAAGATAACACATTCACAACAAAATATTATTGGTTTTAGTGATTGAAGAATACCTCAAATCTTAGGCTTCTTAATGCAATTCGAGGTGTTGTAGGAGATTTTCTCTAAGGCATTTTTACATACGGAGCTTGTTCTACTTTAAAAGTAGATGGCATGGAAAATAATAAAAGTTAGTATCATGAAAATAAATAAAAAATCATATTACAAAATATATATATCCACCCTAAACTCATATTCAAAACACATATTCATGGATGGATTTTGAAAAAGAAGAAAAAAAATAGAAAATTTTTATTTATTTAAATTTAGTTTGGTCAATCATTCATATTGAAAGTTAAAAAAAAAAAAAAAAAACCCAACAATCATTATGCACTAACTCACAAATCAAACCAGTGCAATTTAATTTTTATACCAATTAACCTTCATAATATTTTTTATACACCTTAAAATAGAAAAAAATTCCAAATACATTAACCCATAATACCATTTAATACCGTAATATTTCAATAATTATTAATAAATTTTATAAAATATCAAATATAAAATTTTTTCAAAAATAAATATAGATCTTATTCAACATCAAACCCAAATATAACATCAAATCAACATAAAATTTTTAATTATTATAACTATTATTAAAATTTATAAAATATTAAATATAAAACATCCATTAAAACATATTTAAATCCTAATACGCTTCAAATCCAAATTAACCAACAAATCAACATAAATCATATACTTCTAAAAGTTAATAAATTTATAAACAAAAAAACCCAACAAATCTCAACAATACTTAACAGACAAAAAAAAGTACCAAATAATACTTAAAAAAAAACCAACAAAATTAAACTACAATTTAACCCAACAAGTCTTAACAAATCTATAATCAAAATTTAATAATATACTCAACAAAAATACTAAAAAAAACTTGAAATAGGAATAATGAAGTACAAAAATTACTAATTGATGAAAGAAGGACAAATCGGTTGCTCGATGACTTATTATGGTAGGGGAGTGAAGGAGACATGATGGGGAGAAAGGGAGAGAGGGATTAGGGATTAGGGATTTAGGGGGGAAATTTGAGGATTTTTTATTTTCCTAAATTTGGAAAAGAACATTGAAATTTATTCAGTTCGGCCAACGGATTACCACCGATCAATGTAGAATTTTTTTTTTATCGATGAAAATTTTTCGTCATAAACTAATTACTGATAGATTACCAACAATAAATTCCATTAGCAATGTTTATTGTAAATGGCATCAATTTTTTACTTATGGATTACCAATAAAATTAAATCCATCAGTAAATTTCATTGTTAATCCGTCATATTTCATATGTAATGGTCATTTTTTCAACTATATTCCGTCAATATTCCATTGGTAATCAGTAGATAATTACCGATGGAATATTTTCGTTAGTGATACTTGTTATTCTGGTAGTTTCTAGGTATAGAAAGTAAAGGTGGTTGTTGGTTTCTTGGCACAGATTAAGAGTTATGGACATTAATATGTGTAAAAGGTATTTGTATGTTAAGATAGGTTTTTTTATAAGCATGGTAGAGAATAACTCTATTTGTTTTGCTAAATAGAGTGTTTGGTTAAATGCCTTAGGTTTGAACAACTTAATGGTCATTAAAATATCAATTTTTAAGTATGAATATATTGATAGCATAATCATTACTTAACTGAAACAGATTAAAATTTTCCAGAAAATCATCATAATACTACTTTACCACACCAGATAGTTTCAAATTAACCAGCTCTGTCATAAGATTCTCATAATCACCAAAGATAAATCTATCCTACATCTCATTTGTAGAAGTTTCCTAATTCAATCCATCAAATTTCCCTTATGTTTTACAGTAGTGTTTATGCCATTACAATGCCTTACCTTGAAACAGAGCATTGTAACCCTAACTCTAGACATTGCAAGCAATCTTTTAGCCTCATAATATTGCTCCAACTTCGTAAGTTTACTCTTAAAGTCCTTTCTAAGCTTAAATTAGAGTTGACAGATGTGAAAAATCTTACTTACTTTTTATTATCTGATGATGGATCTCACGCACTAAAAAAAGAGTAGCCTCATTCTTATCTTTTAGATGATCTTCATTCTAAGCAACAAAAAGATCAAACAAAAATTTTAATCTTTTTTTTTTTAACTTTCTTTTGAACTTATCAACTTTGTCCTCAATCTGTGTATTGATCTATTGCATCTTTATTTTTAGTTGAAAAATGTTTGCAATCTCGATGTGATATTATTATCTGCCATTATTGCTAGGCACATAGCTCTGATACCTTGATGCAAGCTTGTATGATCTGTATGGGTTTGGTCACTACTAGTGTGATCAATGGGGGAGAAAAAAATTCAAGAAGAAAAAGAATTTTAATATAGAAAGAATCAATTGGAAAAGAAAAAGAAAAAGAAAGAGAAAAGATAGATAAAAATAAGAAAAAGAATGAAGGTTCCAATTTTTTTTTCATTCCATTTTATTCATTGCTGCACAATGAGCCAACTATATACATAACTAACTAACTCTCATTGTAATTGATATAATGACCTCCAACTAACTCTCATCAACCAACATAACTGAGATGGTAACAATAATAGTAATTGCCATTAATGGCTGGGTACATACAACTAACTCTTCTATTTGATTTCATAATCGATTCTTCACCATTTTCATTATTGAAAAGCTTTTTTAACACTTGCAATTGCAATCAACAAAATCAAAGCTAATTTGATTAGGAAAAATCTATTGGATATACAATATTTGTTTTATCTTTACTAATTTTTCAACAAGATAACCAATGTCTTGATATTTAAAAATTCAGTATTAGACCGTATGCCAAATATATAAGTATCAAATTCATTATCAAGTATCTTAACATCAACTGTTAAAATCTCTAAAAGATAAAACTAAGTAAGACTAATTAATTTTTTTTCTTATCAAAAGCTAAAAATAAGTAACTTGGATATACCACACAAAGAAGTAACTTAATGTTAATCTCAATGAAATGATTGTTGAGCTCTTAAAGTTGTTTATCTATGACAACATAAAACAAGTCAACTTGATAATAATGCATATTTAATATCTTTGTAACTTTACATCTTGGTCTCTTATGAGCTATATAGATATCATCTATGGTAGGAACCACAATATGAAGTTTTTCACTAAATGAAGAAACTTTAACTAATAAAGAATGCCATCCATAATCACTTTTCTTTTTTAGTCATTGTTTGGATAATTCAATTAATTCCATAGCATTAACAATATCTTGATATTTTCTTTGCTATGCTTTTGATGAGTTATTATAATTCCTAGCACACCACTCATCAAGTGTAGGTCGAAAACAAAATCAAAAGTTTGAATCAAGTGCAATAACACTTGAGTTTCAATTTTTTATTTAAAATTCAAACAATTTTCAACCACATCTTCAATCACATCAAAATAGATGCAAACAAAATGATTATGTTAAGACATGTACCATAATATGAATCCTAATTGGAACAAGATCTGATCCTAGGCAAGAAAGAAATTTTGGACTAAGTTTGTTTAGAATAAACACATCCTGACTAAGTTGAGCTTCTTTACATGGAAGCTTACTAGTCATTGAGAAGCATTGAGTATTACTAGCATGTTTGAGACTAATTTCTTGGTTTAAGCCTCTTTCACTTGCAAGTTCATCATTTTTTGTTGCCTTAACAACTTTAATTGCTTGACTTTCTCTGATAATATCATAATGTTTGTGCTTTCCCACATCAGTAAGAGAAAGGCGTAGTCTTTGACTTATAAATTATTGGTTTTTTTCCACCAAATAAGAATGTCTTTTAGGTTGAAAACATGAACTCATGACATTTATATGAAGCTCTAACAATATTTAGTAAAGTATGAATATTATAAAAAAGAGCTACAACTGAATCTTTATTTCTTACAATAGCTATAAGAGTCAATTAAAGGTGATGAGCAAAGCAATGAACATAAAATGCAAACTCATTTTCTTTCAAAATTAAACTTTTCAAACCATTGAATTTATCTTGCATATTGTTAACATTATCATAATCTTGTCCACGTAATCTTAATGAACTTAATCCATGCTTCAAAAATAATGACTCCATTGATACTTTGAGTGATAAGGCAGTAGTATCAACATAATCCCAAAAACTTTCAACTACAAAACCTTCTTTATTCATGTAGCCTAAAACAAGAGCCATTTGTTTCTTATTTGATATATTACGAGATTCATCAACCAAGATAGAAAATAACCATCTCTTAAATCATCAATGATAGCTTTTAATGTCTCACTTGTTGCAACACTTATAATATCATATTGAATATCAGGAGTAGTCAAATTTAAATTGTTGGGAGCATTTTTGAAAACAACATCATTAATAGCTTCATTATGATCGATAATAAAATGTAAAAGTTCAAGAAAATTTTCCTAATTTGTTATTCCTTTGATCCATTATAGCCACAAAAAGCTAGCCCTTGACATAAGAGAAATCAAAGACAATATATTAAAGTAGTCAATCTAGACCAATATTCAATTTGGGCTTGATTTGATTGTTTAATGAAAATAGATTAAATGTGTTGGTTTGATTCATCAAGTCTTCACATTTCCTCTAAGCTTGATTGTAAACATTATTAGGACCGTCAACATAGGTTTTAAATATATTTTTTTATTCTAATTGGTAAAACCTGCAAGAATAAAAAAAAATCTACTTCCTTGCTTTCCAATGTTTTGTCTAAAAAAATAACAATATAAACAAAAAGCATCATCTTTTTTATGCTATACTCTAACTAGTTACCAAACTCATTAAACTAATTGGGATTAAACAATGTAACATATTTCTTATATTTCTTTGAAGAAAAGTATGGTTATATGGATGACAAGGTCCTTTGTTGTAAGTATGCCTACCATACTTTATCCTGATAATTATGAAGATAACTTGAGATTTTACTACGAAGTTTAAGATTCACAAGAAGTGTATTTAAATTGATTTAATACGAACTTATTTTAAGTTTTGCTCATTAATTTCTTGAGCACAATGCATTTGTTTTAATGTTGATTTTCTTTTAAAAACTTTTTCATTAACTAAATAATTTTTTATAAAAATTAAAAATAATACTACTGTAATAAAAATAATTATGACCTTTAAATAATTAAAATTATTGAAATCAAAAATAAGATTATATATATTTTTATTATTTATTTTTCAAACAACTTTACATCAATAATGTAGACACCCAATTGGGTCCAGGCCCAGATCAATTGGGCTTGGCCCAAATGGGTAAGGCCCAATTCAATTGTAACCCTGTATTTTTTTTTCTTTTGTATTTTATTTATTTTATTATTATTATATATTAATATATGTATATCTTTATTTATTTATTTATTTATTTTCTATTAATATTTATATGTATTGTATTTATATAGTTATATATACTATTATATTATTATTATTTTATTATTATTTTTTTCTCTTTTTCTTGTAATATTTTTTTTTGGTTTATCTTATTGTATTCCTAATTATCTGTTAATTTTTTTTTTCTCTTTTCTCGATCCGTATCTGATTCTTTTCTAATTATCTATTATTTTTTTTTATTTGATTTTTATTTTTGGAGGGCTGAGATTGAAGTTGAAGAATCCCACTGGGAATGGGAATTCAATCAGAAGAGTCCAGTTGGATTCAAAGATTGAATTCCCGTCCAAAGAGGAATTGGGATTGATCAGGAACTCCTGATCAATCCCTATATAAAGGACCCCTGGAACAGATGCAAAGACACACAGAGAAAACAGTAAGCAAAGCTACTGATTTGAGAGAAAATGAGGCGTATAGGAAGCTAGAAAAAGTTTAGGAGTGTTCTGGGAGTGAGAAAAAATTTTTAAAAATTTTTGGCGAAAAATTTTTCTGAAAATTTCTAGGAAATTTCCAGATTCCGGTAAAATTCCGACAAAATTTGAATTTTCCGACAACAATTTCGACGAACATTGAAGTTTCCGATGACCTGCCCAGTTTCCGACAAACATTCCCAGAAACCGGTGATATTCCGGCCAATTTTCGGTGAAATTTCCAGATTTCGATGACATTTTCCAGAATCCGGCACCGGTGTTCTTCGGCTTTTAAAGAGAAGGGAGAGGAAAAAGGAAGAAGAGAGAGATAGGGGAGGAGCGTTCTACCGAAAAACGAAGGGGATTGCCTTTTATACCCTCCCAAAACGACGTCGTTTTGGCTTTAAGTTAATCAGAGGATCCGCGCATTTTCCCAAAACCCGACCCGACCCGAGCGTCGACCCGATTCTGACCCGCGCGTGCCTGCCCCCTCCGAGTCGAGCCGAGCCACGCCAAGCCGCCAAGCCGCTCCCCCGAGCTGTTTTCTCTTCCTTGAGCCGAGCCGAGCCGAGCCGCGATCCGACCCGCTCCAAGTTTTTTTTTTTTTTCTTTGAATGTTTTTTATTTGTTTATTTTTTATTTTTTTTATTTATTATATTTGGTTTATTTAATATTCTTTTTATCTTAGTTTTATTTTTATTTTTGTTTTACTTTTCTTTATTTTTTATTATTTATTTATATTTTTTATTATTTTATTTTCTTCAAATAAAAATCAAATTTTCCAAAAAAAAATATTTTTAGGAAAAAGTTGAAAGTATCAATTTTCCTTAAGATCAAAGTTTCAAAAAAAACATATTTTTGAGGAAAAGTTGAAAGTATCAATTTTCCTTAGAAATAAATTTTCAAAAAATATTTTTGGGGAAAAGTTAAAAGTATCAATTTTCCTCAGAAATAAATTTCAAAAAAAAATATTTTTAGGGAAAAGTTGAAAGTATCAATTTTCCTTAAGAATAAATTTCCAAAAAATATTTTTAGGGAAAAGTTGAAAGTATCAATTTTCCTTAGAAATAAATTTTCAAAAAATATTTTTGGGGAAAAGTTGAAAGTATCAATTTTTCCTACACAAAAATGATCATTCTTTCCTTCCTTTCTATTCTGATTTCTATTTTGATTTTTATTTTGATTTTTCTTTAACTAATCCGATGACGGAGCCTCTGCAAGTGAAACAGTAGTTTTTCTTGCATACTCCTGAGGTAAAGGAATTTTCTCAATTTTCTGCTAAAAGTATTAGAGTCAATTGAGAGTAATTTCCAATAATTAATTACTTGGTTAGATTTTAAGGCTTTTTGGATAACACAAATTTAAGCTGGTACCATCTTTTGATGAGCGTTGTGAGGGTGCTATAACCTTTCTCACACGTAACCGAACTCCTGAACTCCGTTTTGGTTAGCAGACCTGAACCTATTCTTTTAGGGACCCTTAAGCTTAGGTGTTCCCTGAAAGGACAGATTCTTTAGGTGGCCAATCGCACCTAGATAAAAAAGATTGGTGGCGACTCCCTAAAGTCAATGTCTAGCGATAGATCCCCGGATCTAGACGTTACGACAGCTTGGCGACTCCACTGGGGACTTTGAGAGTCAGGCCAGCAAATAATTTGTGTTATCCAAAAGCCTAATAAAATTGAACCTTTTTGTATATATGTGTTATTATTCATTCATGTTTATTCACTTTGTTGATTATGTCATTCATATGCATGTGCATAACATGAGCTCTACACCCGAGCTCCGTCCCTCTAGGAGGGAGTAAAGTACCTATTGCTTTCGTGAGGTCTAATGCCTCCGCAGTGGCTAGTGAAATACTCCCACTCAAATTGAACATTTTCCGCTTGTAGCCTGTAATGGGTGAGGATTAGGGTGCCTTACTAGTCTGTGATGGACAAAGATGTAAGGAACAATTTGAGGACCTTTAGACTTTGACCCTAAAACCGCATATAATGAACCTTAAGAGTGCCTAAACCTAGGATAGAACCCTTTCTACCCAATGATAGATATACCTTGAAGTTAAGACACAAAAAAGGTGTTTATCTAATCATTTTGATTGTTTAACTTTGTGTATCATTTTCATTACCATATGTAACATTATGCATCAGCATCATTTTCATCTCATCCATGAAACTAATTGTATTGTTTGTCTGATTTTATGCATCTACATTATTTTCATGACCATGTTTTACCACAATCATTTGCATCCATTTCATACTAGATTTCATTTAAAAAAATGTGCATTTCATTTGAGCACCATACATAAAGCATAGCATAACATTTCTAATCATAAGTATGGTACTCAAGGTCCCAGGATAGCTCCATCTAGTGAAAACTCTGCTCATCCATACAACACAAGATCCAGAGCAAGGCAAATGGAGGAGGAAAGTTTTCATAGATTTGAAAAGCTAGAAAAAGCTCAGGAGAAGATTGAAAGTGAACTAAGCAAGATTCTGGAGGCTCTTAATAACATGAATAAAGGAAAAAGAGTTGAAGGAAATACAAGCCAGCAAGATGTGGTTGACCCTTTGTACCATCTAGGTTTTGGCCCACCTCAAGCCCAGTCTGCCCAAAAGGTCCCACCACAACATTTTGCATATCCAACATATCCTGGAATGCCATCAGCTTTCAACCCAGGGCAGTATAATAGCTATATAAATCATGTCTTCACTGAAAAGGCAACAGAACCAATTCCTGATCTAGAAGAGAAGGAGAAGGAAAGGATAAAGGTGGAAGCTGAGGAAAGCTTTAAAATTAGCATGCTAGAGCAGAGGCTACGGACTGTGAAAGGATTTAGCTGTTATGGGTCAGTTGATGCTGCTGGGCTCTGCCTAGTTCCTGATGTGGTTATCCCCCATAAGTTTAAAGTACCGAAGTTTAAAAAATATGACGGTACAAAGTGCCCCAAAACCCACATCACCATGTATTGCAGAAAGATGGCAGCTCATGCACATGATGAAAAACTCTTGATGCATGTCTTCCAGAATAGCCTTACTGGTTCTGCCGCCAGGTGGTATGTTCAATTGGATAGGACCCACATTTGCTCTTGGAGCGATATGGCTCATGACTTCATCAGTCAATATCGACACATCATCAATTTGGCCCCTGATCGTTTATCTTTATAAAATCTAGAGAAAAAGTCAAATGAGTCTTTTAAAGAGTATGCCCAGAGGTGGAGGGATATTGCTTCTCAAGTACAACCTCTTTTGACTGAGAAAGAAACTACAGTGTTATTTGTCAGTACTTTGAAGCCTTCCTATTATGAAAAGATGATAGGGAATGCAACTAAGAATTTTACCGACATGGTGATCTCTAGAGAAATTATTGAAAGTGCCATAAAAAATGGCAAGTTGAAAAGAGGAGAAACCAAGAAGGCATCAGAAAAGAAAGAAACTGAAGCTCAAGCTGTGAGCTTTGATAGACAACAATTCAGGGGTTATCAACCCTATCCATCCCAAGGTTACTCTCTATACTATCCTGCTGTGAATAAGGCCTCATCCTACCCATACCAGCTAGCCCCACAACCATCTTATTCATCCACTTACCGCCTTAACATTCAAGCTCCTGTAAGAACCCAAATTCATCCTACTAACCCAGCAAGTGGCTCACGAGAACAACGGACTACTCGAGAAAAACCTGTATTTGATCCAATTCCTATGACTTATACAGAGTTATATCGAGAACTCTATAATAGCCATTTGATTGCCCCCAACCATGTGGAACCACTTAAACCACCCTATCCAAAGTGGTATGATCCTACAGCCCGTTGTGACTACCAGTATGGAATTACTGGCCATTCTACTGAAAATTGCACTGCTTTAAAGTATAAGGTGCAACGGTTGATCAATGATGGAATGGTAAGTTTTGATCAAGGAAAAGCAACAGCACCTAATGTTAGTGTACTGAGCGAAAGTCAAGAACAGAAAGGATCCGGAGATTCACAATAAATTGAGGGGCAAGATGTCAATAGAGATTCTTCACCTGATCGCATAGGGGGACAATTTTAAAAATGGAGATAAGGCTGGTTGAAAGTTTCTTCTGTCATTTTAGGATTTCTTCTCAAACAATGTTAGATTTTTTTTTGCAATATGACTTCACTTGTTATCATTTTAATAAAGGCAAGTTAATGCATTTCATTACATTTTTCTCTTTCACTTGACCATTTATTCCATGCCTTGTTACCTTCCATAACTTCACATTCCCATTCTTAAATTTCAGATGATGAATATTTAGACAATAATAACAATAATTCTGGGATTTAATTCTGAGAACTCATCTACGTTAATGTGATGAGATGATTTGAGCAAAAAGTAAACTGTTACTGAAGGTGAAATAGATATGTCTTGAAGGTATGCAATCTTTTATACAAGTTCATAAGCTTTGTTCAATAGATGATGTTCAAGAAGGTATTCACAATTGAGATGAAAAATGGCCATCTTTCTTTTACCATTTGAAAAACCATTTATTGTTACCCCTTTGAGCTTATCATTTTTTTGAAGAACCCCAACCAAGGATCACCCTCTATACTGGAGGGTAAATTTTGAAAAAAAAAAAAAAAAACACCACAAAAGGTCTTAAAAATGGAAAGAGAAAGAAAAGCAAAAGAAAAATAAATGCCACACATGACTTGGGGCAAAGTAACGAGAATCCTTTGTGTGAGGAAAGAAAAAAGTAGTGAAACGATGTGGGGCAAAATGCCAAGCTGCATCAAATGATCCTTCGGTCTTGAACCTTTTTAATACATGTTTTGAGCCTATTATATCCATTTTTTTATGACCCTTCACCTTGGCTTACATTACAACCTTGAAAAGTCCATTTGGATCAAATGTGAATACTCAACTTGAATGATCATAGGTTGAGCAAAGACATGCTCATGATGAAGCAATGGAATCATGCTACATGAAAGATATCAACAATGGATGAAAAATGAGAAAAGAGAAAAAAAGAAAAAAAATGAAAAAAAAGAGGAAAAAATGAAAAAATGAAAAAATAAAAAAAGATATTCAAATTGAAAACCTGAAAGGGTGATTTTGGTACCAAAAAAAAAAGATCCAGGTCAAATGGCTCACATGAATGGAAGATTAAAGACATCTGAAGATCCCTCAAAGACTGGGGCAGAGTTCGCCAAGCTCAAGATGACTTCAACAGTAAATAGAATGAGTTTTTGAAAAAGAATCCTAGATTAATGTTGAAAATTGTCTGAATATTCATCATTTGGACATACCATTCACCTCAATGACATCCAATTTATTTCCTTTCCCATTTATTTTCTACCAAAATAGATCTCCATTGATTATCTTTACCATAATTCACCTTCTGTTCTCTCATTGTTTCACCCCTAGAATGAATTGAGAAAATGCTTGATTGCATTATATTTGTCAAGAATTGAAATGATAATGAATGAATGAATATGTGCTTAAAAGAGTCTTGCATTCATTTGAAAAGAAATCTGAGATGATGAAAAAATGGTAGAAACCTAAAAGAGATGATTTAGAAGGATGTATGATGTGACCAAATAGAGAATATGATAGGGCAAATCTTGAAAAGCGATACAACCAAGTGATGAGTACAAGGATGAATTGGTCAAATGGTTGGAACAATCAGTGAACAGAGTTTGTTTTGGAATGGTTGATGCTGAGACAAGGACCCAGTGATGGTGGATGAAATTTGTTTTGAAATTTGCTAGTGCGGAGAAATTCATTGAATGATGGTCAAGGGATGATCGATTGATGAAGCTTATTCCAAAGTATTGAGAAACTGAACAAGGAAAGAATGTGAGTGGAAAGGACAATTGAGAGCTACACTGGTTCGATCTTAGAAGAGCAGTGCAATTGGATCCTTGAGGAATCAAAGGGCTTGACACCCAAGAAAGAAAAAAAAAAGCTTGAGAAACTTGAGTACCATACATTGAATAGAAATTAATTAGCCAACATTTGCATAGCATGCATTGAAAATCATGCACATTGCATAGCATACACTACTTTCAGGAAAGTATAGTGTATAAATTCAAGAAGCAGGGGTGTTCCAACATCCCATATGGAGAAGACAAATATGAAGATATTTTGCAAGATGGAGAAGAAACTTGTCAGGTAAGTTCCTAATCCTTGAAATAGGATGTCTTTTGGTATCAGGGTTGATTTATAAGACCTTTGGGCATAATTTCTTGAAATTCCCTCAAACGCAGCTTTCAACTCCTTCGGACATGATTGTCTAGGAGTATTTACTTTCAAAGTTTTGTTGCCTCTGTTTAAAGGAGCAATTTACTTTTTCAAGTTCGTTGCCTCTGTTTAGAGGAGCAATTTACTTTCAAAGTTCCGTTGCCTCTGTTTAGAGGAGCAATTTACTTTTCCAAAGTCATGGTGCCTCTGTTTAGAGGAGCAATTTACTTTCAAAGTTCCGTTGCCTCTGTTTAGATGAGCAATTTACTTTTCCAAGTTCGTTGCCTCTGTTTAGAGGAGCAATTTACTTTTCCAAAGTCGTGGTGCCTTTGCTTAGAGGAGCAATTTACTTTTCCAAAGTCGCTTTTCCAAAGTCGTTGTGCCTCTGTTTAGAGGAGCAATTTACTTTCCAAAGTCGTGGTGCCTTTGTTTAGAGGAGCAATTTATTTTTCAAAGTCGTTGAGCCTCTGTTTAGAGGAGCTTTGGTCAAAAAAATAAAAAAGCAAAAAAAAATAAAAATAAAAAAACAGAAAGTGACAACGTTGAGTTGAGTCTTGATTGGGTGTCTACGTCTTTGCGCAATTTCTGTTTCACAGAAAATGTGCAAAGAGGGGCAGCTGTAGACACCCAATTGGGTCCAGGCCCAGATCAATTGGGCTTGGCCCAAATGGGTAAGGCCCAATTCAATTGTAACCCTGTATTTTTTTTTCTTCTTTTGTATTTTATGTATTTTATTATTATTATTATATATTAATATATGTATATCTTTATTTATTTATTTATTTATTTTCTATTAATATTTATATGTATTGTATTTATATAGTTATATATATTATTATTTTATTATTATTTTTTTCTCTTTTTCTTGTAATATTTTTTTTTTGGTTTATCTTATTGTATTCCTAATTATCTGTTAATTTTTTTTCTTTCTCTTTTCTCAATCCGTATCTGATTCTTTTTTAATTATCTATTATTTTTTTTTATTTGATTTTTATTTTTGGAGGGTTGAGATTGAAGTTGAAGAATCCCACTGGGAATGGGAATTCAATAAGAAGAGTCTAGTTGGATTCAAAGATTGAATTCCCGTCCAAAGAGGAATTGGGATTGATCAGGAACTCCTGATCAATCCCTATATAAAGGACCTCTAGAACAGATGCAAAGACACACAGAGAAAACAGTAAGCAAAGCTACTGATTTGAGAGAAATGGAGGCGTATAGGAAGCTAGAAAAAGTTTAGGAGTGTTCTGGGAGTGAGAACAAATTTTTAAAAATTTTTGGCGAAAAATTTTTCTGGAAATTTCTGGGAAATTTCCAGATTCCGGCAAAAAATTCCGACAAAATTTAAATTTTCCGGCAACAATTTTGACGAACATTGAAGTTTCCGGCGACCTGCCCAGTTTCCGACGAACATTCCCAGAAATCGGTGATATTTCGACCAACTTCCGACGAAATTTCCAGATTTCGACGACATTTTCCAGAATCCGGCACCGGTGTTCTTCGGCTTTTAGAGAGAAAGGAGAGGAAAAGGGAAGAAGAGAGAGAGAGGGGAGGGGCGTTCTGTCGAAAAACAAAGGGGATTGCCTTTTATACCCTCCCAAAACGACGTTGTTTTGGCTTTAAGTTAATCAGAGGATCCACGCGTTTTGCCGAAACCCGATCCGACCCGAGCGTCGACCTGATTCTGACCCGCGCGTGCCTGCCCCCTCCGAGCCGAGCCGAGCCTCGCCAAGCCGCCAAGCCGCTACCCCGAGCCGTTTTCTCTTCCTTGAGCCGAGCTGAGCCGAGCCGCGATCCGAGCCGCTCCAGGTTTTTTTTTTTTTTTCTTTGAATATTTTTTATTTGTTTATTTTTTTTATTTTTTTTATTTATTATATTTGGTTTATTTAATATTCTTTTTATCTTAGTTTTATTTTTATTTTTGTTTTACTTTTTTTTATTTTTTATTTTTTATTTATATTTTTTATTATTTTATTTTCTTCAAATAAAAATCAAATTTTCCAAAAAAAAATATTTTTAGGGAAAAGTTGAAAGTATCAATTTTCCTTAGAAATACATTTTCAAAAAAGAGATTTTTGAAGAAAAGTTGAAAGTATCAATTTTCCTTAAGATCAAAGTTTCAAAAAAAAAATATTTTTGAGGAAAAGTTGAAAGTATCAATTTTTCTCAGAAATAAATTTCAAAAAAAATATATTTTTAGGGAAAAGTTGAAAGTATCAATTTTCCTTAAGAATAAATTTCCAAAAAATATTTTTGGGGAAAAGTTGAAAGTATCAATTTTTCCTACACAAAAACGATCATTCTTTCCTTCATTTCTATTCTGATTTCTATTTTGATTTTTATTTTGATTTTTCTTTAACTAATCCGACGACGGAACCTCTGCAAGTGAAACAGTAGTTTTTCTTGCATACTCCTGAGGTGAGGGAATTTTCTCAATTTTTTGCTAAAAGTATTAGAGTCAATTGAGAATAATTTTCAATAATTAATTACTTGGTAAGATTTTAAGGCTTTTTGGATAACATAAATTTAAGCTGGTACCATCTTTTGATGGGCGTTGTGAGGGTGCTATAACCTTCCTCACACGTAACCGAACTCTCGAACTTCGTTCTGGTTAGCAGACCTGAACCTATTCTTTTAGGGACCCTTAAGCTTAGGTGTTCCCTGAAAGGACAGATTCTTTAGGTGACCAATCGCACCTAGATAAAAAAGATTGGTAGCGATTCCTTAAAGTCAATGTCTAACGATAGATCCCCGGATCTAGACGTTACGACAAATAAAATTAAAAATAATACGATTGTAATAAAAATAATTATGAATTTTAAATAATAAAATTATTGAAATAAAAAAATAAGATTATATATATTTTTATTACATATTTTTTAAACAAACTTTCATCAACAAAATTATTAAACTATCAAATCAATACTTGTCCAGTACAAAAAAGTTCGTGGGAATTGCATTCACTAAATTGCTACTATTCATCTTTGATTTGGAACAGGATATATAACACACGTCATTTCAGAAAATAATAAGTAGGAAATATATAGTTTCACCTATTCCAAAATAAAACCGTACAATAATAATTCCTAATCATAAATAAATTATTGTAATTTTTCTCGGATAATAAGATCGCTTCATAATAATAGTGGGCAGTACAACAAATTAAAATATATATTTTAAAACATAAAATATAGAGATCCTTATTTTACTTTATTTCTTGTCCAAATTTAAATAACTCAAAAAAACCAAAAAGAAAATTCTTGGAGAACGCACGTGAGGTTCAAACAAAAAGTTACATCATAGATAAAAAGTATAATGTACGGAAATTCATTAAATAAAATTTAATCTTTAACATTATTATCTCAAATCCCTCTTTTAATTTTTCTGCGTTTTGCTTCTTTCTTTTCTTTTACTTTAAGTTGAAAGTGATAATACCAGTAAGAGACAACAAAGTGTTTCTTTAGTTTTATGCCCTTTCTTACTTTTTTTTTTTATTTTAAATTATTAAAAAATAAAATTAAACATTTTTTTCACAACAGCTAGTGTCTCTTTAGTTGGCTATGAATTACTTTTTAATAAAAGACAAAAAAAAATAAATATTTTTACTGACTCTTTTATTTTTTAAAATTATATATTAACCCCCAAATCTAATTTTTATTGGAGCCAATTGTAATATTATACCAAAATTTTTTATATAATAAACAAATTTTAAATTTGAGTGGGATCTACTAATCCCATTTTTTGGCCTTAGCTACGCCCGAAAAAATGACATGGAAAGTGTGAGAGTTTTGAATAAGGTATACTACTCAATAAAAAATATATACCTTTGTACGTATTGAATGATAAATAGAATAAATATGTATATATTTCTATTATAATTGTTAATAATATTTATTCAATATCTTAGAAAAATTATTTAATAATTAATATCTTATCATTACAATTTTTAAGTTATATCCACCAAAATTGCTTATGTTTTATATATAATACCACTTAAAAAGTTTAATTGGTTTAATGTTGAAAACGTTTATCTTTAAATGGATGAATGTATTGAAAAGTGGTTATTATGACTGAACAATTTCAATATTCTTGTTTCCTTTTCATCAACATGTCAAGTCTTGTTAGCCTTGCAACGAAAAGAGGAAAATAAAATTTAACAATTTTGCACCAATTTAGAGTTTAAAATTTTGAAAAATTATACCTAAAACGATTAATGTGAATGTGAAGGTTATCTTTTTAATTATTAATAACAAACATGTAATATTCATTAGGAAAATAAGAATAGAACATAGAAAGAAAATATTATTAATTCATATTTACCTGTTGTAATACTTAAAACATAGTGGCTGTAATATGATTAATCTATTTTGCACAAAAAAAAAAAAAAAAAAACGAGCAAGTATTTAACTATTATTGAGAATCAAATACTTAAAACTCGATCTACAAATGTATATAAAGAATTATTGTACAAAATTTAGAGAGAACATGAAAATACTTTAAAAGTTTTCAAAATAAAGATGTAAACTTATTTTTTACCTTATGCATCTTTTAAATCCGTGAAGTGAACAGAATTCTAAATGGTGGTATTTATAGGGTCATCTACGATTTCCATTGATACTTAATGGCTAATAGATATCATTGACTCCTATATTCTTTGAAATTTGAATTTTGTAAATAAATATTCATATATTTTGCATTAATGTTGGCCATTAATGGAGGATATTCAGGATTGTAATTACTCTTATATTCTTTGAAATTTGAATTTTGTAAGTAAATTATCATATATTTTGCATTAATCTTGGCCATTAACGGAGGATATTTAGGATTGGAATGAAATTCAAAACATGTGTTTAGGATACAAGTGGTTGGAAGCCCAGAGAAGTACTTAGGGATGCCCGCCATGGTGGGAAAAGAGAAGAAAAGATCCTTTAGAGAAACAAAAGAAAAACTGAGAATGATACAACACTGGAGTGAGAGACTATTATCATAGGGAGGGAAGGAAGTATTCATGAAAGCTATTCTTCAAGCTATGCCATTGTATGCCATGGGGTGCTTCCTTTTACCAAAAGGATTGTGTGAAGAAATCAATAGTATCATGAGCAGCTTTTGGTGGGGCTCAACAACTGAGACAATAAGTATACACTGGTTGAAGTGGGAATTAATGTGCTAAAGTAAGGCATCGGTGGGATGGGCTTCAGATATATGGCAAGCTTCAATATGGTGTTATTAGGCAAACAAGGGTGGAGAATTTTGCGACGACCTGGGTCTCTGGTCCGTCAAGTGCTTAAAGCAAAATATTTTCCACAATCTAGCTTTATGGCGGCAAAATTGGGAACTTCTTCTTCCCTTACATGGCACAGTGTACGGTCCGCAAAAAGGGTGCTTGAAATGGGACTAAGGTGGAGAGTAGCGAATCGCAAACAGATAAGAATATGGGAGGATGTGTGGGCTACAACACGCCAGACTCTTACACCATGCGGAGACAGGAATATAGGTGCAAGGTATTATTGGGTCTTTGACTTGACCATGATGGTAGCAAATGGAAGGAAAATGAGATTAGGCAAGCATTCTCGATCGAGGAAGCGGACCAGATTTACAGTATACAAATTGGACGTCATGAAAGGGAGGACAAGCTCATTTGGGGAGAAGAAAAGAATGGAGAATACTCGGTGAAAAGCGCATACCGAATGTTGAACAGAGCACACGAGACTGGAGGAAATGAAAAGGCCTTGAATGTTTTCTGGAGAAAGCTTTGGAAGTTGGACATACCTGCAAAAGTCAAGGTGTTTGGCTGGCGCTTAAACCATGGGATTCTACCTGTACTGTGCAACTTAAGAAAGAGGGGGATTGACATTCAAGATTGTTTCCTGAGAAGCAGACAAGAGGGGCAATCAGTCATGCATGTTATTAAAAGATGTAGTGAGGCAGATGAAATTTGGAGAATGGTGCAATGTGGAGATGAATGGATTTGTAATGAACTTGATAGCGAGACAGGGTGGTTAAGCAAGGTTGCGGAACTGGTGGACAAAAACAGCTTAGAACTTGGGATTATGACAAGCTGGATGATCTGGCATAACAGAAACATCGAGATTAAGACCAGGGAAACCAGGAAAGCTGAGGACATGGTGGCATTCATTAGGAGATATCTGGAAGAATATAAAGATGCCCAGACACATCCATCATCAAATTTGAAACAGGTCAAGCATAGCTGGACGACACCAGAAAATGGCTTTGTTGAACCTTAAGAACGGAGGAAGGGATATGTGGGAAGCAACCGGAAAGGTACGAGGGGCATGCATGACCATTATGAGAAATGCTCGTGATCTTACCATTGCTTAAACAATTGCTGCCACTTCTGCTATTGAATTCATAAAAGAAATGGGCTTCCAATTGGTCATTCAGGAGGGAGATACAATGGAAGTAATTGAACACTTGAATGCTGATGGTGAATGTCTGTCAACGGTAGGAGAACTGATACATGATGCAAAACAGCCGAAACAGAAATTCAATCGGTTTGCTGCAGTCTACACAAGGAGGAATGCCAATGAGGCTGCGCATAGTCTAGCTAGATTTGCACTACAACGCCCACTGGGATGTGTAAGATGGGTTGACGAATGTCCAAACATTATATCAGATATTGTAATTGCAGAGAGTATAAATGAAATGAATGATTTATTTGTTAAAAAAAAAAAGTTATAATCTGAGTTTAATATAGAATTTAAATTAATGTCTTATGTGAGATATGAAAATTAAATTAATTTATTATTTGTTTACATATATGTAAATGGTAAGTCAATAAAAATTGTAAAAGAAAAAAAAAACATAATTTGTTGTATGAAATTTTTTAAATTTTAAATCAAATTAGATCAAAATAATTAAATGTATGATATGAAATTTATTCAAGATTGTATAGTGTCAAAATAATAGATTATCTACATTTTTATACTATTTTTATAAAATATTTTGATTTTTATATATTTATATAAAATTAGGTTGAGACGGACTACCTTACAAGTTTATGAATCTCCTCATTGGCAGTAAATAGAAGATGTTCAAGTAAAAGTAAAATTAAGAATCAAAGGTAGTGTTTGGTTTTTTTATGTTTTCATTTTCTTGAAAAATGAAAAACATGAGTGAAAATATATTTAGTAATTGAAAATGAAGACAAATTTTTATTTGGTGGAGTCATAGTAAAAATAGATGAGGTATACACTGGTTAAGCTGGGGCAAGCTGTGCACTTCCAAAGATGATGGCGGAATGGGATTAAGAGATATGGGAAAATTTAACCAGGCTTTGCTTTGTAAACAGGGGTGGAGAATGCTGAAGGGTTCCTCAGCTCTAGCCAAAGTGTGCTACAGGCAAAATGTTTTCCCAATGGCAATCTTTTAGAGTCGAAATTAGGGAACAATCCATTTTTAACCGGGCGTATCGTATGGGGTGCCCCTAAAGCTTTTGCGACAAGGGATTCGGTAGAGGGTGGGGAATGGCAAAACAATACAACTCTGGAAGAATGTATGGCTGCATATTAATGGGGTGCGTAAACCTTTGTTGATGAGAGGTGACTTGGAGGAAGATGCTCATGTTAGTGTCTTAATAGACAACAAGACCAAGAAATGGAAAGTTGATTTGCTTCAAAGGCTGTTTAATCCAGAGAAGTTGTTGCAAAACGTGCAATCCAATTAGTAGGCATTAGATGCCCAGCCACAATAGTATGGAAGTACACTAATAAGGCGGCCTATTTGGTCAATGAGTTGATATTGTGCCTTGTGTAACCAAGGCGCTAATGGGGAAGATGTTGAACCAAGTGAGAACCCAGATCAGAATACATGAAGGAGATTATGGTCTGGCAAGGTGCCTGATAAGATCAAGGTATTTGCTTGGAAGTTGAAACACAACATATTGCAGACCAAACATAATCTGGTAAGAAGGAAAATCCTAATTAACGAGGATGGTCCAAGATGCATTGAGGAGGAGTCGGTACAACATGCCATACAAGATTGTCCTGAAACTAAAAAGGTGTGGATTAAAATACGTTTCAACTGGGACGTGACACTCAATACAACCATGTCTACAGCAAAGTAGTTGGACAAGATATGTGATCAACTTAACCAAACAAATTTTGAGATCTTCCTAATTGCAGCTTGGGCTATATGGTCCAGAAGGAATGATGAGATTCATCGCGAAAGGAAAGAAAATGCAACCCAAAAAGCCAACATTGTAGGAGCCTACAGAGAGGAGTTTTTGCAAGCTCAATCGAAAATGGAGGGTGGGATACAGGAGGAAGCAGAGGCATGGATACCACCACCTAAGATATTGGTCAAAGTAAACTTCGATGGAGCTTGTAATAAAAAAACACAGAACAAGAGGGGATAGGAGTCGTTATCAGAGATGCCGAAGGGATGGCTCTTGGTGCTTTTGCTATAAAATAACAGATGTAACAGACCCTTGGATGGTGGAAGGATGGCCAACGGTGAAAGCATTAAAGTTTGCAAAGGAAATGGATTTCGTAAGAATTATGTTGGACGGAGATGCATCAGAGGTAGTACAAAAGTTAAGAAGCAGAAATCAAGATTTATCTTTAATCAGCATTGTTATAGAGGAGGCTCATGCACACATGAAATCTTTCCAGATATGTCAGGCTATTCATATTAGAAAGATGGGCAACCAAGCGGCTCATACACTGCCAAGTACGGTCAAACTTTAGATGAAAATCTTTATTGGGTCGAGGATTGTCCTGATTTTCTTATGCCAATTATTCATGCAGATTGTAACCAGCTATTTGATTAATGAAATTCCATTTTACATTAAAAAAAACAAATTTTTAAAATATAAAAATGAATTGAAATATATAAAAAAAATGTTTTCAATTACGAAAACAAAAAGGGGCAATGTAAAAAGATCATAAAGAAAAAAAGAGGAAAGTGATGCATGGGAAAATTATGAAAAGTTTTTAGGTTTTTTCTTTAATTTTTCAGTAATTTGCAAGAGATTAATTAATTAAGGATTTTATTCAAACATTTTTTTGCAGGGTATAATAATGGGCCCACTGAGCTATCACTTAAAACAAAAAAAAAAAAAAAAACTTTTTCTTTTCTTGGTATATACGTCTAAATGAACACATTAAATAAGAATTATTGTTTTATATAACTCCATTATTTCTTTCTCCTGTCTTCTTTTTCATTGTCTTGTTCATAATGAACTGAACATAAAGTCAAGCTGCTTTCATTAATCATGATCCTGTGAATAATATATATATATATATATTTATATGAACAATTATTCAAATAAAGAATTTCAATTGCTTTGACTCAATATCAATCAAAATGCAAGAGTTTTAAATTGATTTTATTGTGTAGTGAATTCAAACAGGCAAATTAAACTCAAATTAAGGTGCCAACTCTAACCTACTAATAGGTCTCCGAATGAGTCTGACTTTAAACACAACGAAACATCAATTATGAATAAAGCATCAAAACAACAAATTAATTTAACTTCATGTCTACAACATTTTAGGCATACAATGATTATGTGAACGTGAAACTCTATGATCATCTACCTTTCTTGAATTTTCTTTAGTTAAGAAGATTTTGAAGCAATCATTTGAAAATTTTATCTTATATATGGCCTATTTTCAAAAGAAAAAAAAAAGTGTGCTAGGAATATTGATTGAAATCTTAAAAGATTTGATGAAATATTTAATTGAGATATATTTATATTCATTAAAAATATTATTATAATATATAAATTCATGGACCTATCATTAGATTTGACTTAAAAAGTTCCCATCAATCTTTTTTTGTTTAAATACGATTGATCATCTAATTGAATCTGTCTCATTTTAAAAAGATCCTAAGCTTAACGTAGATATATTTAAAAAGTAGATTCTAATTTACGAAACCAAATCTAAGTCTAGGAGCTCAGATACGTGTGAAGAAGGTTATAACACCCTCACAATGTCCATCCAAAAGATAATACTAGTTTGATTTCGTATTATTCAAAAGCTTTAAAAATCTCACCCAAATAATTTTATATTGGAAATTACTCTTAAGTTACTCCAATACGTTAGTAACAACTTAAGGACATTTTGTCACCTCAAGAGTATTTAAAGAAACTATTTGTCATGCTTAGAAGAGGTTCCATCTTTGGATTCATTTAATTTTTTTAAAAATTTTATACTTAGCACCGAATGAGATTTAGAACCTTAATATAAAAAATTCTTATGTAAATTTTCTAATATTTGGTAAATTTTAAAAAAGATTTCTCACTTAAGAATTTACATTGAAATTACTATTTGCAATGCTCTTATTAATTCTATTATTGAAGATTTAAAATTTGATTTTAAAAAATTCATTTTCAAAAATAGCATCCAATATGTTGGTAAGACGTTCTGTCAAAATTAACCTCCAATATATTGATCGCAAATTATTTTTCTTTTCAAAATCTATTTTTTAAAATTAATAAGATTTGTCAATATGTTGGTAAAATCCTATTTTTAGACATCACAAAACCCTCCAATATATTGGTAAGGTTTATTTCTCAAGACTCATGTTTAAAATTTCAACCTTATAATATGTTGGTAAGGCTTTATTTTTTTGTTTTCTTTGAATTTTATTTTCGTAATATCATTTTTTTTCAAATTTTAAAACTCTTCAATATGTAGGTAAGGTTTTATTTTATTTTTAAAAGTAATTTTCATAAAATTAAATCTTAAATCTTAAATCAATCTAAATAATTTATATATAAAAAAAATAAGGAAAGAAATTACCATACTTTAGGTTAAAACCCAAACTAAGAGAAATCCAAAACTGTGGGTCAAACAAATAAGCTTGATTTTTGGCCCAAATCAACAATCCAAGATTGACTCCAAGTAGAGCCAGGTCTGGATCTACTTGTAAATTGGGTCTTCTTTATTGATTGGGTAATGGGTTGTAATCGGGCCCTGTTTTCAAATTAGTTGACATATGGGTCACAAACTTGGGTCGGGTTAGGTCATTAGATGCGCAAATCCTAGGTACTTGAAACACACTATTTCAATGATGCATAAAAGCCAACAATTTTCATTTGTCTCACTTTTTCATATCTTATTATCTCTCTAAAAACTAAATTCTCTACTTCTTTCTTCAAACTGCAGCCACCAACTTCAAACAAATATAGAATTTAGTCTACTTCGCTTCTGTCGCTCGTTGCTCTCTACCATGCTCTGCCACCAGTTAATATTTTTTGTCGTTTGATCTTCTTAAGTTTTCAATATGTTGTTTCCACCATCATTCTCCATTTTTTCATTGTTCGAATCTCTTAATAGATTCGCCAATCATTGCTAATCATTAAAGCTACTAAAAATGGCTTTCTCTTACTCTTGGCTACCTTTTCACTAGGTCTAAATGCTAAAGCTTCTTGGAAAAGGTTAGACCAAAACCCAAACTCTTTCTTCTTGCTTTCCCTTTTTCATTTCATTTTTTTTGTTTATTTGTTATTTTACCTTGTTTTTTCTTAGGATTTGTGTTGACAATGGATAGGTGTTTGTTAGAAAGTTGATAACATAGCAGAAATAGTTTAGATGTAGCTAGATTAGTCTCGACAATGGTATGGATAGAGGTTTAGTGGTGGTACTGACTATTATTCTAGGAACAAAAGATGATTACACTTAGTCTTTGCTATTTCATGTTAGTTCGGGTATAGGATTATGTTGTAGTCATGTGCCAATGATTTTTCTTAAAAGAACTAGAATAAAATGGAGTTAACAAGGAAGACTCTTGATGGGTAATGGTGGAAGAATGGTAGAGGGGTGGTGGAGCTGGGTTTAGTGATTATGGGTACAAGTTTGTGGCTTGGTAAAGGGATTTGTTATGATTTGCTTAATTTTTTTTTTCCATTTCTATTCATATGACTTTCTATTTTTGGTGTTTGTTGGATAATAGTGATGGCAATGTTGATATGAAATGGTAATCGATAGTGGTGAGGATAATTCGAATAACTTATGGGTAATGGGCTAGAAGATAAATATTTGATGTTAAGCTTTACAATTTCGGTTGCCAATGGTTGCTCTATTGTTCTGTGCGGCTTTATGGTGATGAAAGGCTTAAACTAGTGGCCTCAGTGTACACAAGGGCTAACTAGTTTCTGCTTTGTTTATTCCTCTAATTATTCTATGTAATTGTTGTGTGATTTCTCTGTGTGTTTGCTTTTCTGGTTACTGTGGCTTTATATAGGGTTAGAATTCTTCAGGGATGAGGTTCTAGGATTAGATTGAATTTAAAAATCCATGAATTATCTCAAAATTTTATCCTTAGTTTGTGAAATTATCAATGACCCAACCAATTTGAAATTTCAGTTTTTCCTTTTTCTTTTCCCCTTTTTTATTTTAAAAGTTATTTACTTTTTTAACAACTAATCCAATAAAACAGATAAATTAAATTAAATTCAAAGATAAATCACAATAATAAAGATTTAAAATAGATAATGAAAGGATAAAAAAATAAAAAATAAAAATAAATTGAATAAATAAGATAAATACAATAAAAGTAAAAAAAATGAAATAAATAAATGTGTCTTAACGTCTAGATTCGGGGATCTATCACCTAGACATTGACTTTTAGGGAGTCGCCACTAATCTTTTTTTATCTAGGTGCGATTGGCTACCTAAAGAATCTGTCCTTTCAGGGAGTGCCCAAGTTTAAGGGCTCCTAAAAGGATAGGTTCAGGTCTACTAACTAGAACAGAGTTCGGGAGTTTGGTTACGTGTGAGGAAGGTTATAGCACCCTCACAACGCCCATCAAAAGATGGTACCAGCATAATTTTGTGTTATCCAAAAAGCCTTAAAATTTTACCAAGTAATTAATTATTGGAAATTATTCTCAATTGACTCTAATACTTTTAGCAGAAAATTGAGAAAATTCCCTCACCTCGAGAGTATGCTAGAAAAACTACTGTTTCACTTGCAGAGGCTCCGTCGTCGGATTGGTTAAAAAAAAATCAAAATCAAAATCAAAATAGAAAGGAAGGAGAGAATGATTGTTCTTGTGTGGGGAAAATTGATACTTTCAACTTTTCCTCAAAAACCTTTTTTTTTTGAAAATTTATTTTTAAGAAAAATTGATACTTTCAACTTTTCCCTAAAAATATTTTTTGAAAATTTTGATTTTCAAGGAAAATTGATACTTTCAACTTTTCCTCAAAAACCCTTTTTGAAATTTATTTTTAAGGAAAATTGATACTTTCAACTTTTTCCTAAAAATATTTGTTTTGGAATTTTTGATTTTTATTTAAAGAAAATAGAATAATAAAAAAATAAATAAAAATAAAGAAAAGTAAAACAAAAATAAAAATAAAATAAAGATAAAAAAAATATTAAATAAACCTAATCTAATAAATAAATAAAAAAAACAAATAAACAAAGAAATGAAAAAAAAAAAAACCTAGAGCGGCTCGGCTCAAGGAAGAAAAAAACAGCTCGGAGAAGCGGCTTTGGAGCTCAGCTCGGCTCGGCTCGGCTTGGAGGGGGGCAGACACGCGCGGGTCAGGAAGCGGGTCGACGCTCGGGTTGGGTCAGATCTCGGTAAAACGCGCGGATCCTCTGGGTTACTTAAGGCCAAAATGACGTCGTTTTGGGAGGGTATAAAAGGCACTTCCCTTTGTTTTTCGACAGAACGCTCCTCCCCTCTCTCTCTTCTCTCTTTTTTCTCTCCCTTCTCTCTAAAAGCTGAAGAACACCGGTGGAATTTTTATCGGATTCTGAAAAATGTCACCGGAATTTGGAAATTTCGTCGGAGGTTTGTCGAAAGTTGGCCGGAAGATTATCGATTTCTGGGATTCTTCGTCGGAAACTGGCAGATCGTCGAAAACTTCAATGTTGGCCGAAATTTCCGCCGAAAAATTCAAACTTCGCCGAAAAATTCACCGGAATCTGGAATTTTCCAGAAATTCCCAGAAAAAAAAATCGCCAAAAATTTTCAAAAAAATTTTCTCACTCCCAGAACACTCCTAAACCTTTTCTTAGCTCTCTATACGTCCCTATTCTCTCAATCAGTAGCTTTTGCTTACTGTTTTCTTTCTGTGTTTTTGCATCTGTTCCAGGGGTCCTTTATATAGGAATTGATCAGGAGTTTCTGATCAATCCCAATTCCTCTTTGGACGGGGATTCAATCTTTGAATCCAATCTGGATTCTTCTGATTGAATCCCCATTCCCAGTAGGATTCTTCAGCTTCAATCTCAACCTTCCAAAATAAAAATCAAATAAATATAAAAAATAATAATAGATAATTAGAACATATAAATAAAAAAAAAGATATATTATAGGATAAATAAAATAACAGATATATAATTAGATAAATAAAAATATAAAAATAAATAAAATATAAAATAATAATAATAAATAAATTATAATATAATAATAAATATATAACTATATAAATAAAATACATATAAATATTAACAGAAAAAAAAAAATAAATAAATAAATAAATAAAGATATACATATATTAATACATAATAATAATAATAAATAATAAAATACATAAAATACAAAAGAAAAAGAAAAAGAAAAAAAAATAATAATACAGGATAAAAATTGAATTGGGCCTTACCCATTTGGGTCAGGCCCAATTGATCTAGGCCTAGACCCAATTGGGTGTCTACAAAATGAAAAAAAATTTTAATGATTAGGCTTGGAGTAAGTCTGAGTCCAACTAATTTGGACCTCAGACTAAATAGAATGCCTACAATTATCACTTTTTTCATAATTTCTATGAAACAAGAATTGCTCAAAAACCTAAACATCTATTATATTTAGGTTCGAAGATAAAATTATTTTGATCTAGCTAAAGTTCAAAATAAAATGACTTGTATTAGGTTAAAAGTCAAAAAATGATGACTTGGATTTAGCCCTAGTCAGAAAATGAGATGACTTGATTTGGTAGAAGTTGAAAAATAAAATTATTTGGACTCAACCGAAGTCAAAATAAAAAAAATGATATAATTTGGACTAAGCCAAAATTGAATGTGAGGGTGATCGAATTGAGTTAAGATCGAAAATGGAGGTAACTGGACTGAGCCAAGGTTGAAGATGAAAGTGACTACATTGAGTCAAGGTCAAAGATGGAAGTGACTGAATTAGGCAAATGTCAAAGATAAGAGTGACCAAATTAAGCTAAAGTAAAAGATAAAGGTGACCAAATTGAACCAATGTCAAAATAAAGGTAACCAGATTGAGCTAAAGTCAAAAATGAGGATGACCAGATTAAACCAAGGTAAAAAATGATTTGGTCTGAGCCTATAAGTCGAAATGAAGATGATGACTTGGTCTAAGCCTATAAGTCAAAATAAAGATGATGACTTGGTTTGAGCTTATAAGTCGAAATTAAGATAATCAAACTGAACTAAGGTTGAAAATAATTTCAAAAAATCTTAAAAATAATATCCGTAGGTTTAAAATCATGCCTAGAAGCCTTTGAAATTATGCCCGAAGGTCTTGGTGATTATACCCGTAGGTTGTAAAAAGATCATGCCCATAAGTTTTATAGATCGTGCCTGAAAGACTTTAAGATTATGCTCAGAGAATTTAAAAAGATCATGTCCAAAAGTCTTTGAGATTATGCTCGAAGAACTTAAAAAGATTATGTTTGAAAGTCTTATAGATCATGCTTATATGACAGGGAGATTATGCTCAGAGGTCTTATAAATCAGACTTTGAAAAATGGCCTTTTTAGAACAAAGGTTTTATCATTGGAAAAATGTTCTCCTCATCCAAAGAGTAAAAATATCATCTTACAAGTTTTCCTCATCTGAGTATTCATATGTTCAAAGTTTATTTTTATGAAAATTCCCAACATCTTACCAAAGTCAAAATTTTGTGTGTAAGTAATGCCATTAAAATAATGCAAATGCCTTCTAAAATATGCAAATGCAACAATTCATATTCTTATTGTATGATGCAAATGTATGTCCATGATTCAAATATTCACTACATGATGCAAATACATGTCCAAACTAAGATGCAAATGTAATTATCAAAACAAAAAATTTTCTTTGCCTTGGAAAATCATTATTGTTTTATCAGTCTTGAAATCATCTATCTTTCATTCATCACAATGCAATAATTCAAATTTAAGTGTTTTTATTTCAAAACTTATAAAAGAATGCAGCAACAATTGCCCTAAAAAGGTCATTAGAACTTCATTTCTACTAAATGTTAATATTCTTATCCTAAACTTATCGAATGGCAATAGAAAATTGCACCATATAACTTATTTTCCATTATCAAAATGAAAAAGAATAAATTATTCACTTTTGTTTTAAAACATGTGATTAAATCTTTTGGGAACTAATGACTACTACTAAGAAAGAATAAGGTAAATCGTAGTAGGGTCTATCCAAAAGATAAAATAGTCAAAAGAGACTTGGTCGTTAAATGATAAGAGGAATGTCTTTTCATCTAGGCTCACAAATGAAAGTTATCTTTTAAAGCATAATTCATTTTGGTTTTCTTTAAAGTTCTTAACATGTGGCATTTTAACAAATGTCAAGAATTGGCATGATAAGATCAAAATTTTTGGAAAAAAAAAAAGAAAAGGTTCAAACCCGTAACAAATTTTCAAAGTTCAACTAATCTTAGATTCATTTAAGCTCCATCTCTTTAAAAGGTTTATTGTTTTGCCTTGGTGTCATGCATGAATTGCTCTTATTCTTTCTCTAGACTTCCTATTTTAGGTTTTCACCCTAAAGCTTCATTCATTCTTTTTTTTTTATTATTTCATCATGCATTTAAAAACTCAAAATTCATCCAAAATCAAATAATAATGATTTTCTAAGGAATAAACTCTCAAACTAAGGTATCCACATATAACCAAAATGGATTTTTCAAAGGATGTAATATAAATTAGGACTTAAAGTTTAGAAAAAAAAAAAGATAAGAGGCCTAAAAAATGTACTTAAAGGTGATCAAACGAAAGATCACTTTCTTTGCATAAGGACATTTGTCCTTTTCACTTCCCAAGCATGTTTTTCATCTTATTATTATTGTTATTATTATTATTATTATTATTATTATTATTATTATTATTATTATTATTATTGTTATTGTTATTGTTATTGTTATTGTTATTATTATCATTATTATTATTGTTATTGTCATTGTTACTGTTATTGTTGTTATTACTATTGTTATTATTGTTGTTGTTGTTATTGTTGTTGTTATTGCTGTTGTTATTATTATGATCATTATTATTATTATTATTTTGTGTGCTTCCATTTTGGAATTCAGCTTACTTCAAACCTCCCTTACAAGGTTAAAAATTCAATGCCATCTTAATGAAATCTTTTCTTTTTTTTTTAACTTGCCCCTCAATGTAAAAGGTTCATTCAGAAAGAAATCAACAGGTTCAAAAAAGCTAAACAAATGGATAATTTCTTATTTTGTGAAAGAAATAATGAAATATGGCTATTTATCATTTCAAATATGGATACTTTTATTAAAAAAAAAATTCCTAAGAGATGACTTTCTTTTCTTAACTTCGGATTCATTTGAATGTATCACATGCATGATATTACAATCAACTCTTTTCTTTTATTCTTTATCTTTTTTTTTCTCTTTTGTTCGCAATTCATGCTTAGATTGCACCATTTCAATTTTGTAACCAAGCGAATGCCCAATGTAACACTCTTCATTTTCAAGTGCACTCAGGTTGTTCATGCAGTCCTCGTTTAATGATAATGAATGTTACACAAATCAAAATGTTGAAACAAAGGATATTATGGACATTAGAGAATTTGGCTCTTTTGATAAATTTTCCCAAGACATGGGCAAAGAATAAGAATGCTGCATAGGTCAAGATGTGGATCAAGGATATTTAAGAAAATATGATCTTTTAGTAATTTGCCCCAAGGAAAATATTGAATAGTTTGAACTTTCTGAAGGAACTTAGGTAATAATGTGGTTGGAATAGCCTTAACAATTACTAAATTGTCACAACTCATAATCTTTCAAAAAGTGCCTCATGTATTGGCTTTTAAAGAAATTTCAAAATGATTTTGCAAATTAATCATCCATTTCATTGCTTATAGCCTTAATGAAGATCATGATTTTGGTCAAGTGAAAATAAAGTTTATGACAATTAGGAATTCAAGCCTTTTAAATGGTGTGGTTCTTAACATTAGATGGCTAGTGAAATGGCTAGGTATGTTCATTATTGACACTAATCACCAATTCTTTTAAGATTGTTATCACAAAGATTTTTTTTTTTAACAAGTCATTTTTTTAATCAGGAAAAAGAATCATGTGGGTCTCCATAGTCAAACATATCTAAAGTCAAAAGATAAAGGAAAACAACATTAGAATTTAAAAATCCCTTTCAACTCAAAGCAACATGTTGCAATGCCCAAAAAACTTTGTCAAATAAAACAAAGTTCATTTTCGACTACACTATATGCTAAGGAGAATAAGGATTGCCCCAAACAAACACATACAAAAATTTTTACACCAATAAAAAAAAGGTTATGTACAATTACAAGTGTGCAATACATAACAAAAAAAAAAAAGCAAGAATTCATTTCCAAGTAAACTATGTACAAGATTAAACAAAACAAAATTGCCCTCAAATAATTTACATACAATGATGTTTACCTAAATAAAATATATATGTACAAATCAAAATTTCATTTCCAATTCGACTATTTGTAATTCTAAAAACAGCAAAAACTACCCCAGTCAAATGAAATGATGTACATTCAAAAATATTTACATAGATGGAAAGATATATATACAATTACATGTTAATTGTGTACAAAAGTTAAAAAAAAAAAAAAATTACCCCAGATGAATGAAATAAAATACATACAAAGATGGTTTCATAAATGCAAACACATGTATCCATTAAATAATGAAAAAAAAATTCATATTAAAAATTATATACAAAATCTAATAAAGGAATTGAAATTATATATAATGAAAAGCAAGACTCATTTTTCAAATAAACTAAAAGAAAAAAAATGGTGGAGTTGCCCCTAATTAACAATCAACATCCTTCATTTATATACTTGGACAAGTAGATGATGTATGTATAAATGTATGTATATAATGAAATAAAAACATATGATGCAAATAACAAATTTCAACTTTTTTTTCTCATCTTCCCTTTTTAAAGTAAAAATGTTTTTGAAAAGCTGTTCATAAATTTAAATTACAAAAGTTATCTCAACAAAAAATAGAAATATAAAAAAAAACAAGATCCACAAGAAAACATGTACTACCCAAGGGATCGACATAGCTTAAACTTGAGTTCAATTCACTATATGCTTGATTAGGATGTTCACAATCTAAAAGGTTTCTAAATTATTTCTCACATCATTATCCATCATAGACTAGTAAGATATCCCAATCTTCACCTATCACAAATTACAAATGAAAATGATTCAATTTGAATGAGAGTATTTTGCTAGCCCAAACGAAGACATAAAATCTTATGAGATTATAGGTACTTTACACTCTCATAAGGGATGAAGTTAACGTATAGAGCTTACGTTATGCATATACAAATAAATGACAAAATATGGTATGATTACAAATAAATAAAATAGTCAAAGAAAAATCCGTAATTTTAACATAGCCTTTGGATAACATAAGCTTATTGGCCTAACTCTTAATTTTTCCTAGTAGAGTCATCAAACTATCATAATATATAGATCAATAGACCTATCGCTAAACTAAACTTAAAAAGTCACTAATAATCTTTTTTTGCTTAGGTGCAATTGGTCACCTAACTGAATCTATCCCATTTTAAAGAAAAATTTCAAGCTTGACTTAGGTACCTTTAAAAGGTAGATTCTAGTTTATGAAACTAGATTTAAGTCCGAGAGTATGGTTACATGTGAGGAAGGTCATAGCAACCTCACAACGCTCATCCAAAAGATAGTACCAATTTGATTCCATATTATCCAAGAGCCTTAAAAATCTTACCCAAATACTTTAATGTAGAAAATTGCTCTTAAGTTACTCCAACATGTTGGAAATAACTTAAAGGCATTTTCTCACCTCAAGAGTATTTAAGGAGATTATTTGTCATGCTTTGAAAAGGTTTAATTTTTCCTTAGCACTGAATGGGATTTAGAACCATGATATTGAAAATTCTTATCTAAATTTTCCAATATATTAGTAAAATTTAGAAAAGATTTCTCACCTAAGAATTTACATTAAAATTGCTATTTACAATGCTCTTAGAAATTTCATTATTGGAGATTCAAAATCTAATTTAAAAAAATTAATTTTCAAAAATATCTTTCAATATGTTGGTAAGACTTTCTATCAAAATTATCCTCCAATATGTTGATAAGATTTTCTGGCAAATTAATTTTCTTTCCAAAATATTTTTTTAACTTAATAAGATTATCCAATATGTTGGTAAAATCCTATTTTTAGACATCACAAAACCTTCCAATATATTGGTAAAGTTTATTTCTCAAAATTCATTTTTAAAAGTTTAACCTTCCAATATATTAGTAAGGTTTTATTTTTTGTTTTCTTCAAAATTTATTTTCCTAAAATAATTTTTTTCAAATTTTAAAACCTTCCAATATGTTAATAAAGTTTTAATTTATTTTTAAAAGTAATTTTTACAAAATTAAATCTTAAATCAATATAAATAATTTATAGCTAAAAAAAATTACCACACTTTAAGTTAAAACCCAAACCAAGAGAACTCCAAAACTTTGTAGGTTAAACAAATAAGTTTGATTTTCAATCCAAATTAACAATCCAAGATTGATTCCACGTGAGGCCAAGTTCGGATCTATTTATAAATTAGGTTTTCCTTCTAGATTGGGTAATGGGCTACAATCAAGCCAAGTCTTCAAATGGGCTAACACACAGGTCACAAACTTGGGTCGAATCATTAGACACATTGACCCTAAGTACTTGAAACACATTGTTTCAGTGATGTATAAAAGCCAACTTTTTTTTCTTTTTCTCTCACTTTTTATATCCCACAATCTCTCTCTAAAAACTAGATTATCTGCTTCTCTCTTGAAATTGCAGCCACCAACTTTAAAAGAAATCCAAAATCCAATCTATCTTTGCCTCTATTCCCCTTCACACTCTTCCACTAGCCAACCTTTTTCGTCATTCAATCTTTTTGAGTTTTCAATATGTTGTTTCCATATCATCCTCTCTATTTTCACTATTCGAATCTCCGAACACATTTTTTGAATGTTGCCAATCAGTCCAGCTACTAGAGGTGGCTTTCTTTTGGCCTTGCCTACCTCCTTACTAGGTTTGAAATGCCAAAGCTTCTTAGAGAAAGGTTGGTCCGAAACCCAAACTCTTTTTTTTTACTTTACCTTTTTCGCTTCTAATTTTTTTTTGTTTAAGGTTTACCTTTTTTTTTCCTAGGATTTGTGTTGACAGTGGATAAATGTTTGTTAAAGAATTGATAATGGTAGTAGAAAGAGTTTGGTTATGGTTGGATGAGTCTTGGTAATGGTATGGATAGTGGTTTAGTGATGATACTGACCATAATTCAAGTAACAAGAGATGATTGCACTTAACTTTGGCTGTCTTAAGTTAGTTCAAGTATAAGACTATGTTTTGGTCATGTGTCAATTTTTCTTAAGGTAATTAGAATATAATGGAGTTGGGAAAAAGGATTCTCAATGGGTAATGTTGGTGGGATGGCAAAGAGGTGATGAAGTTAGGTTTAGTGACTGTGGGTACAAGTTTGTGGCTTGCTGAAAAGGATTTGCTCAATTTTCCTTCTCTGTTTCTATTCATGTGATTTTTTTATTTTGGTGTTTGTTAGACAATGGTGATGATAGTGGTGATGTGAGGTAGCAGTAGGTGGTGGTGAGGATAATTCGAACAACTGATGTGTAGTAGGCTAGAAATAAATATTGGATGTTGAGTATTGCAATTTTAGTTGTCAATGGTTGCTTTATTGTTCGGTGTCGCTAGTGGTGATGTAAGGTTTAAGCTGATGGCCTTGGTTTAAGCAAGGGCTAACTGTTTTCTCTTTTGTTTATTCCTCTAATTATTATGTGTAATTGTTGTGTTATTTCTCTTTGTGTTTGCTCTCTGGTTACTGTGGCTTTATATAGGGTCAAAATTCTTCAAGGATGATGTTCTAGGATTAGATTAAATTTCAAAATCCATGAATTATCTTAGAATTTTATCTTTAGTTTGTGAAATTATCAAAACCCCAACCAATTTGAAATTTTGATTTTCCCCCTTTCTTTTCCCTTTTTTTATTTTAAAAGCTATCACTTTTTTTTAACAACTAATTTGATAAAACAAATAAATGAAATTAATGCTAAAGATAAATCATAATAAATAAGGATTTAAAACAAATAATGAAAAGGATAAAATAATAAAAAAATAAATTAAATAAAAAAGATAAATACAATAAAAGTAAGTACATAAAATAAATAAATGAAAATAAAAAAATCTACTAATTAGGCCAGAGTAAGTCCAAGACCAACTAATTTGGATCTTGGAATAAATAAGGTGTCTGCAAAATTAATCTTCCAAAAAGTAGTAAGTAATAGATAAAAAAAATAAATATATTTATCAAATAAACCCAAGTATCTAGTTTTTTACTTTTAAAATTCTTTGACCTACTAGGAAAATTCTAAATACGCAATAATTTTGTCTACTCTAACACTTAGTTTAATTCCTTAAACCATACAAGGAATCTCTTGTAAACTACATACAGATGATCTTTTTATTCAATATGGGATACACCGTATTTAAACTACCAATAATCCTCCACCAGGTTGGAATGTTGGTGCATAATCTTTAACTTTTCACGCAAATAAATATTATGAATGCAAGAAGGTATCTCTCAATATAAACTTCAATTCGCATATATACCTTATAATTCTAATGAAATTGAGGTGTTCACAAATTAAACTTTAACTCCTAGTGTTAAAATTAAAGATATAAAACACATAATACTTACTTAATCTTTTGTTAGAGGTTTATATTCGCTTTAGCAATATTATGGCTATGTACTTATCCTTATTCATAAATATTTACAAGAAAGTTTTTCAACTTTCTTGCTGAAGAGCACCACTTCAATGTTTATATTTGTCGAGTTTCTTATTTATGTCTTCATTTCTATAGACATTTAATTAAAGATGCCATTAAGAGTTTAATCTCAAACTTTATTTATGCAATGGTTCATTCTAGTATTCTAAATATTTAGAATGGGTTGACTAGTGTTTATGTACACATAACAATAATTTGTTGTTACCTATTAAACTTTGCAATTAGATGTTACTAATTCAAAGTTGGGTTCCCATTATTAGTGTTTAAAAGGAATTTTAAACCAATTCTAGTTGTGGTGCTTCGTACCAAATTTTTAAGTAGCGCCTTGGTAAAATGAATCACTAAGTTAATAGATTTAACATGTATTATAGTCATTACCTCATTTTTTATTAATTCTCTGCTATAATCATGTCTTAGACTAATATATAACATCCATCCTAAAGTGGATTTATTATCAATTATGCAAGTTATCCAATTTGCATCCGAATATCCTTCCAAAACTACTAGATATTTCAAATAAAATAAGCTAAAATCTTTAGTTCTTTTAAGATATCCAAAAATTCTTCCTCAACTTTTCGATGACTTATACTAGGCTTACTTATATATCTTGATAACTTGCAAACAATGAAAGTTATATCTAGCCTAGTACAATACATAGCATACATAATACTTCTAATAGCACTAGCATATTCAAGTTCTGCAATTACATGACCTAGTTTTTTTGCTAACTTTATACTTGTATTATATGGGTATTGGCTTTTTTCTTTTATATTAAGACACTTAAACTTATTAAGCAATTTCTTAATATAATGACTTTGATTAAGTATGAAATCCTTATTATATCTCTTTGAATTCTTAAAATGGTATCAACTTCATTTAAGTCTTTCATTTTAAAATTAAAGGTTAGATACCTTATGGTTTCATTTATGCCAATCATATTAGTACTAAAAATTAGTATGTCATCCACATAAAGACATATTATATTCCATATTTTTTAGTAAATTTTGAGTAAATGCACTTATTGCTCAATTATGTTTAAAACCATTGGCCAATATGGTTGAATCAAACTTTTCATGCCATTGTTTAAAAGCTTGCTTTAGCTCATAAAGTGACTTAATTAATTTATACTTTATTTTCATTACTTGGAAGAACAAAACCTTCCAGTTGTTCTATGTATACTTCTTCATTTAAGTCACTATTTAAAAAGGTCATTTTAACATCCATTTGATACAGATATAATGTATAAATGGAAGCCAAAGTTATAAGAACTCTATTGGATATTAGTCTAGCTACTGAAGTATATATATCAAAGTAATCTATGCCTTTTTTTTGTTTAAAACTTTTTGCAACTAATCTTGTTTAAAGGTTTGTACAGAATCATCTATATTCTATTTTCTTTTAAACACCCATTTACATCCTATAAGTTTAGAACTTAGAGGTAAATGTACCAAGACCCATGTGTTATTGGACATAATTGAGTCCATTTCATCATTATTTGCCTCTTTAAAAAAAGTAACATCTTTGGAAATCATAACTTCATTAAATGTTTTAAGGTTTTTTTTATACATTTATCAGAATTGGTGTTTTATTAAGATCTTTGGTTCTATTTCCTTTTACTAAGAAGATATTAAAATCTAAAGAAACAAAATAAAAATGCAAAAAATTCTCTTTTCTAGTTTTTTGGTTCTTTCTAAGTTCAACAGAATCATTACTTTTTTTTCTTTTATTTCCAATAGTAGGAATCATTTCAATTTGTTTCTCCATATCAATTTCAGTATCAAATATAAACTTATTTTCAAAAAATTCTATATGAATAGATTCAACAATAACATTAACATTTAAATCAAGAAGTTTATATGCCTTTGAATTTTGTACATAACCAACAAAAATGCTTTTAATAGCTCTAGGTCCAAGTTTTGATTTATGAGGATTAGGTACTTTATAAAAGATAATACACCCCCAGACTTTAAAATAATCCAAATTTGATTTTTTGCCATGGTTCCAAAGTTCATATGTTGTTTTGAAGAATTTCTTTGAATGAATTCTATTATATATATGGCATGTTGTTAGAAGTGCTTATCCCCAAAGATTTAAAGGCAATTTAGCATTTAACTACATACTATTTACCATATCAATTAAAGTTTTATTTTTTCTTTTGGCTAAATCATTTTGTTAGGGTTCTTAAGTGGCTATCTTTTGATGAATAATTCCATTAACTTCATTAAAAAGAGAAAATGAATATGGAAAATATTAGCCTCCCCTATCAGTTTGAAGAATTTTGATTTTCAACAATTGATTTATATTTTTAAATTTATTAAAAGCTTCATCTTTTATTCTCATTAGATGCACAAAAGCGTAATGAGAACTATCATCTATCAATGCTATAAAAAAACTTTTTTCCTCCCCTTGTTAATAAATCATTTAATTTACAAATATCAGAGTGTACAAGTTCTAACAATTTTATATTTCTTTCAACCTTAGGAAAAGGTTTCCTAATCAATTTCACTTTTACACAGATTTCACATTTAATGTCATGATTTTTCTAGTATGTTATATAACCATACTTAGACATATGATTCATATACTGATAATTTAAATGTCCTAATCTAACATGCCATAAAGATGAAGAATGCTTAACAATAGAAGTAGAAACATTATATATTTCCTTAATACTTAGTTTAAACATACTATTATTGGAATATCTTTTGTCAATGAATATACCATTTTTGGACACTATAACTTTATCAAATTCTAGAATAATCTTAAAGCCTTTCCTACACAATAGATTTGCAGATACAAGGTTCTTTCTAATGTCAAGAACATGAAAAATATTATGTAAAGTTAATTTCTGTCCTGAGATGAATTTCAATTCAGTCATTCATTTTCCAATCATTTTACTAGGAACATGATTTCCTTTAAGAATATTTTTTAGTCCTTGCATTTTTCAAAAGTCTTGAGTTGCTTTTTATTGTTACAAAAATGAGTTGTTGCACCAGAATCTGACCACCAATCAGATGACTTATTTGTAATAGCCAAATGAACTTTAGTAATCATTCCAATTTTCATGTTGGTCACCATTGCAACAAGTTCTTTGATTTCTTGCTCAACCAAATTTGCTTTGTTTTCAAAACTAGAATCAAGCTTAATTCTAGCATTTTTAAATCTACTATCTTTAATAAAATGTCCATTCCTTCCACAATGAAAACATATTTTATTCTTGTTAAATTTGCATTTCTTGAATCCTTTCTTTTTTACTTTAAAATTGTTCTGAGTTTTTTAGAAGACATGTGAATTTTTCTAGAATTTTGATCACTCACATAGTTCACATTGGAACCTCCAAAGAAGAGTGCTCATGTATAATTTTCTGCTTCAATTTGTAAGTAAGTTTAAAATCCCTCAATAATGAAAGAATTTATTGAATGCAAAACCTTTTTCCTATATCCATTCTAAGAAGGAAGAAGTTTTGACAAAGTAGCTCCAACTTGAAGTGAATCACGAATCTTAATTTCTAACTCACTTAAAAGCTAGAGTTTGCAACTCATGCACTAGGTCCATAATTAGTTTATCATCAATTATGAAAATTTCAAAATATTTCAAGGTAAAAAATTTATTAGTGCCTTTCTTCTCGTTCATGTACTTGCATTTAAGAGTAGTCTAAATTTGTTTTTAGGTTTTTATATTTCTATATAGGTCATATAGATGATCAGATAATGAGTTCAAAATGTAACATCGACAAACTAGTTCATCTTTTTCATGTTTCTTCTTATTGCTTTAACAACATTAGAGTTTTCAGGAGTTGGTTTTGGAATTGGTGCCAAATTTGGATCAAGTACATAAAACATCTTTAATGCTATCAATAGCAAAACCATTTTGTCCTTCCACTATGATTCGATCCATTGAAACGATCAAGTTTGATTACATCTTGATTCTAAAAATGAACCTTCATACTTGATTCTAAATCAATAGTAGTAAGGGTGATAGTTGATGTTATAGCCATGATAATTACCTTTAAATTGTTAGAAAATTTAAGACAATAGAAAGAAAAAGAAAGAAAAAAATGACATTGAGGTATAAAAAATACTCTTAGAAGCAATTATGTGTATAGGACACAACAAAACTTTAAACTCTTCAAATCAAAATTAGTGAAATTAATCATGTAAAAAGATCTATTTATAATATACAGTTACAAATTTCTATTCAAAAAATTATGACAATTTATATAGTCATGTTTTTCTATTCAAATAATTATAACTATTTAAATAATTATCTATTTCAAATAATTATAACATTTTATTTGTCATAAAACAATTATTTTTATTCAAATAAATATTATTAATTTATTAATATTCTAAAATTAATAAATTAAAAATTAAAAATAAATCTATTTATCAATAAGCCCTAGTCTCTAAGTGCCTAATTTTTAACATTTGAAATTCTTTAACCCACTAAAAAAATTCCTAATAAGCTCAAATGACTTGGTCTTACTTAAACCACACAAGTAATCTTTCTTAAACTATATACAAATGATTTTTCTATTTAAAATGAGATACATTATATTTTAAACTACCAACAAAAGACACATACAAATCACATTAGTTTATCAATCAAAAACAGTTTCACTAAAATATATAATTAAATTTAAATAATTTAACAATCAAACGAAATTTACCAACCAAAATGAAATATTGCAATCAAATTCAACTTTACAGTTTTTGTTATGAATAATAAGAATTATTATTTCATAAATTATCAATAAAATTTTTAAATTTCATGAGAAGAACTAAGAGATTGATTTTTTATTTTTTAAATTCCTAAAGTTTAAAATGATATGTATCGTCTCTTTAATTTTATTGATAAAATTTAAAAAATTTATTGACAAAGTATAAAATAAGTTTCCTTAATAATAATAAGACGTCAATGTCAATTAGTATTTGGGTCATCAACTAAATGAACACTAGTACACTACCGATTCCCGGTTGATAAAAGGGTCTGACTCCCCTCTATTACTTTTCGATACATTATTTTTCAATGCAATTTTAATCACCATCCAGAAGTACGACTTTCACAATTTATAAGTAGAACTTACGCATGTGAATGGTAATAAACATTATCATAACCTTTAATTACACAGGTCCCCTACTTCATGGTACCAGCAAAGCATCGATTGGACACTGGCTTTTTAACTCAAGGCTCTGAATCAGAACAAAAATGGAACTAAAGCCCATAGCTTAAATTTATTACATGGAAACTACTCCATTGGGCTTAAATTTTAACTCGCATATTATACTTCGAAAATTGTACGACTGCTAGGACCATAGTCTACAGTGTCCACCTTTAAAGCAAATTTTTTTCCTTAATTCATCGTAGGAACAAAAAGGGTATATTTACGCGACAAGGTAATTGAGATTATGCTCGAGGTTTTGAAGATTCCAACATATACATTTCGGAGATCATCTCCTTCCTTTTAATTGCTTTCACCTTAAAAAGCTCAGATTGCCTTTACAGTTAACCTTTGTCATGTTACACTGCTTTCATTCAATGGTCTACTTCCTAATTCTAAGGTAAGTTTTATTCAGCCACGACAAGAAAACAGACATTTAATGATGGTATTTTTTGTTGTTAAAATTGCTAAAATTTTGGTTTTTGCATTGCTTCACTAACATAAAAATTTGATTTTCATCGTTCAAATTGTCTTTATAGACTTTTAACAACGAAAAATTTTCTTTGATAAAAATTTTTTAAAAAATTTTCATCGCTAATAACCTAAATTACGTCATTAGCATATTATTTTTTCTAAAATGTCTTTTACACGGAATGCTTTTTCAGCCAAAAAGCATTATATATGAATGGAGATTAATTCCCTTAGAAGAGAAATCGATCCTTTTTCATACAAAATGCTATTTTAAGCTAAAAATCGTAAATTAGGCAACAAAAGTATGACTACAGAAAAAAATTTTGGACATCAAAACCATTCTTAAATAAAGAATACAAATTAAATCAAAATCAAACTTTATATAATACATACACGCATATGCATGAATAAGCATATGTGCCTATGTAAATGCATTTATCAACAATAGAAATAAACTTTTATATTCTACTCATGCATCATTAATATGTGGAATTATAAGCCCAATGCGTTTAAATTAACAAGAGATAGTGTCATAATCCACAAAAAATGAAGGATACTAGTAACTAATAAAAATAAGAGTGAGAAACCCTTAAGCCCCTAGAGAAATGCTTAGAAAGTAGTGAAAATAAGTAAGCATGATACATTATATAAAATCTACATAAGCTTAACTAAGTTCCATATAAAGAAAGCTGAGTATTCCATAACTCATACAATAGAATGGTGCTTCATAACTTGAATTACAGAAAACAACCTTGTAGTTGATGCAACCACAACAACTCATGGTACAAGAAGTGGTGAGGGTTTATTGGAGTCTATCAGTGTAAAGAGTTGAAAAGCTAGATGAACATCCCACTCGCATTTGCATTTGAAGCATAGTTTGTTCAATGGAACTGAAATGTGCTTCAGAACAACATCACTTGGTTACATGCAAAACATGGATGTGCACAAATGTCAAAAATCATATTATGTATGATGGTTTTGGTCAATTTTTGCAATTATCAAATATGAATTTTTTTAACTAAGAGAGCCATTGATAGCAACCTATAGGGCAATGTGGACAAAAAAGATGGCATATAAAACTCTACTTATACATTATGCTTCCCCACCCCCCCCCCGATAACCAAATGCCAGAGATCAACTATCATACACTTGTTACATCTCCAATTCCATAAATTCTTAACTTCTTTGTTAACCACATTTATATATTATAAACTTAGTTAGCAAAAAAAACGTCCTTATATCTGTTATCAATTGTCCTTTGTCAATGGTTCGGTCAGTAGATTCATAGTTGCTTTTCATATGTCCTATGCATTTTGAAGATATCGACCACTAACTTGGTTCCCACTTCACATGTTTATCTCCATTCAATTCTAAAGGAAAGGGGGATTCAGCATCAAAGATAGAACGCGGACACTCCTAAAATCTATGTATTTATTGTTTCATTTATTTATACAATTGTTTGAACATCAAGCATTAAAAAGAATTGATTAGCATTCACGATTTTGTTTAAACTAGGAAATAAGAGAGCTCCTACTGGTTGAGCTTTTAACTCTATCCATTTACTCATACCTTTTTCAATGAGGTAAAAGTCAAATGCTTTTGGCTGGTCTAAAAGTATTATTAACAACTAACCATGTGCTTATGTCACGGGCTTCAACCTTAGACTCAAAATCTGTGCGGCTTCGAGACCAGGGCATCCACTCATCCGGTGTCCCAGATCAGCTTACCTATCACGGTTCACATCCTTGTGAGGTATTGTTCGCTCTAGCCCCTCTAACCTCACGGTTTTGTCCTATAAAAGGTGCCTCACAAGAAAGAGATGGTGTGAACCCTTTTATACCCCAGTGACCCTCCTTTTATATTCAATGTGGGATTCAGGACTCCTCCTTAGGTCCGTGACATTCTCTCCCACCCAACCTCGTGACACCCTCGTCACGGAGGCTAGCCACCTTGCCTACCTCCCTCGAGGCGTTTGGCATGGATCGAACGGTTTAGGGCTGGCTCTGATACCAACTGTCACAGGCTTTGACCTTAGGCTCAGAATCTGTGTAGCTCTAGGACCCGGGCATCCACTCATCCGACGTCCTAGATCAGCCCACCTACTACGGTTTATACCCTTGTGAGGTATTGTCCGCTCTAGCCCCTCTGGCCTTATGGTTTTGTCCTACAAAAAGTGCCTCACAAGAAAAAGATGGTGTGAACCCTTTTATACCCTTGTGACTCTCCTTTTATATTCAATGTGGGATTTAGGACTCCTCCTTAGGTCCGTGACACTTACACATGAATCCACTTTGTAAATCAATAAAGATAACTATACACAATAAAACATGATTATACAAAACATTTTTTCTAAGATATTTGGTTACAAAATATATCCATATATCCAAATTGTTGGATGATTGCAAGCTTTCATTTTGACAAAAATAAAATCACACGTTAAGTATTGACCTAAAACTTATTGTAGTCAAAACTTAATGACCATCTACTACCAGCAAAAAAGATATTACATTCATAGTAAAAGTTTTTTAATTTCAACCTTTCTTCCAAATTTGTCATCATTCTGACAAAATTTGAAAATAATTTTCTCTAAAAAATTACATATTCGTAATTTTCTAGATTTTTATCATCTAAATTATCACTATCCTAAAACGTTAATTTTTATTATTTAATTTTCTAATTTTATTTAATTTTTGTTTCAAAATTAATATTATTGCAATTTTCTTTTAAATTCACCATATGCTAGTAAAATTTAAAAGATTTTTATTTATTATTCGCACATTTGCAATCATTTGAAAATTTATTATTTGAAACTTATTTTTTCTATCATTTTATTTATTTCTTTTATTATTTTAAAATTTTCTTAAAATTTATTAAGTTTATGATAAAATTATTATATAAAAGATTTTTAATTTAAAAACTTTATTTAATAATACTATTATTATTTACTTCATTATTATTTAAAATAAATATCCCATACTCAAACAATTTCAAATTTCAAACCTACATATATTAAATATAAAACATAAATATAAATAGCCTAGAAAATAAAAAGTTATCCAAAAGGGTCAATCAAACTGGTCAATAGTTCAAAAACTAGTTCAGGTGATTTTCTAGTAGTTTAAAATAGTTTTCGACTATTTAGATTGATTCAACAACAGCATGGATGGGTTCAAAAAATGGTTTGATTAGACCGACGGTAAGCTAATGGTAGGAGCTAGAATCGGGTCAAGCTGCATAGGTTTCGGATTGGACTTGGGTCAATGCACGAGTCACTTGTTAAATTTTTTTTATATGAAAAGACTAACAAAGCCTTACCCAATAAACTTTTTAGTAGAATAAAAAATTCAATAAGAAATGAAGTAGATCATCAACTTCATGAAAACTTTCATGAATATTTCCCTTTTATATATTTAGAAAATCAAGGATTTTTAGGAGGATTTACTAAAATTAAATTCAGATTAGATCATGTTCCTTATGATATAATCAATATCGAAATGGGTTTTGTAGGTAGAATTACTTTTCAAAATTTATCTTTTCATTTAATAAGTTATTTTCCTGCCTTTATTAAATTAAAAATTTTTTATTTTGTTAAAAACGATGAATTTTTTTCATATGTGCACATTAAAATAACTAGTTTAGTAGGACTCTTTCACAAAACAAGATTTTTTCAACCCTATCAAATTTGAGAAGTCAAAAAAGTGTTTTATGGACTAGATTTATTAACACTTAATGAAAATGAAAAAACTATAAAATTTGCTCTTTCACAATTTAATAGAGCAAATGTATACAATTTTCAAGTTAGAACTCCATGATAGTAAAAGCAAAAGAATTGCTAAATGAAATCTCACCAAATTCACATACTCCTTCTATCACTACTACAATAGATGATAAAAGGATTTTTGTGAAAAAAAATTATGATGAAAATAATCCAAAGCCAAAACCTAAAGCAATTGAATTTCTAGAAAAGCTATCTAAAGTGAAAGATCTAGATTACCCTCTTTCTTTACTACTCTAGTATCAAGAAAGATGGGAATAATGAAAAAAATTAAGAATAGCTTCACCAGTATCTTTTAATCCAAAAGATGAAAAGGCTATAAACCCGGACAACCAACATGACTGATAAAGAAAACAACAAGTCAAAAGATTGTATACCAGTTAACACTTATTGCTAAAAAGGTGAATATGTATCTGTACAAAATAATTGTCATTATTTCTTTACAATTTTATTTTATTAATTGTCAATTTGTCAAAGTTAGGTAAGCCCTTTTAAATACTACCTAACCTAATTAATAGCAATAAATTATTGATTTTAACAATAAAAAGGGATACTAAGAAAAATAAGCAGACTCTTCCCCCTCGACTTACTCTTTTCTTTTCTTCCTTTTCTTTCACTCTGGTAAATTTCTATCCTCTTTCACTTTTTTTTGTAATTGGTATTAGATCTTTGTAAAAAACCTTATATAGATGTCATAGTCTATAAAAATCTATGTTGATAGAGATATATATATTCTATTTGAGGTATCTAGCTTTCAACTATCATTGTAAGTATTTATTTACTTTCTCAGTTTTTAAACATTTAACTCTATGTTCTAAAACCCATATATCTACTGACAATCTCTATGCTAGTGTTGTGGCTTTGTTGTGGCCTTTTATCTAGCTTTAAAGATCTTTGTAAGGTATACAGACAGTTTTAGGTACTAAGAACATAAAGCAAGATTAAAAATTGAGTTTGCTCAGAAAAACCTCATAATCATGTCTGCATGTGGATCCTCAATTAGAAAATTATATATCGGCAATCAACCATAATATTAGTGGTTTAGTTGATTTATCTTTTATTTTCTTTAAAAATTTGTTTAATAAAGTTGATATACTATAATCAAAAGTAAATAGCTTAGGACAAGTTACTTGTTCAGATTTAAACCAAGATTCTAAACAATTATTAGTAAATATTAATAAAAAAATTAGAATTATTAGAAGTTAATAAAAGTCAAACAAATGACATTGGACTTTTATATTATGGTAATGCTAAACTTACTCTTAATGATGATACCCTATCATCTTCTTAAGCAATTAAGTTTTCTAAGGTAGAAAAATTAGATTTTAAATCTATAAAAATCTTGTAAATCATCTTAAGTATAAAATGGAAAAAACCATTGTTCCTAAAAAAGGATTGATTATTTGAATATTATAAAAGAATTATATGAAACACATATAGAACTTTTTAAAAAGTTTAATTATCATTATATGCTTAATTATGATACTACCGATGAAAGTAATTCAAATGAAGAAGATAAAGAAAAAAATAAAATTTTAACTACTATTCCAATAGTAAAAGTAAAACTAGTAGTACAAAATCCTTATATTCTGAATAAGTAGATGAAGAAACCAATACTAAGCCTACACCTATGGATCTTAATCAACAAAAAGTTGATAAAGAAAAAAGAAAAGTAAAAGAAATTTCTAACCAAGAAATTGTTGATAAAAATAGGTTTGATAATAGAACCAAAGATGACATTTATAAAGATGAAATTAAACGAATGGGAACATTTTCTGGAACTATTATAGAACCTATAGCACAATCTAGTTTTATAGAATCTTTAAACAAAAGAACTATAGCCTAAGGAGGAACATATTTAGATCTTTCAAAAATATGTATAAATGACTATAGAAAAACCATAGAAGATTGGGCACAATCTATGACTATTGTAGTAAACAACTACAAAGACACTTGGTCTAAAGAAAAAATTTTAAATTATTTCTGTGAAATATTTCAAGGAGATGTTTTGCAATTTTTGTGTAAGTGGGAAAACTTCGAAGTAGGAAAAGTTCAAAAAGGAACCTTTTTTAAATCACATTACTACTATATTAGATTTGTAAGATTTTGTTAAAAAATCTTACAAATCTACTAGAAAATAAATTTTGTAGAAAAATGGAACCAGTTGATCAAAATAGTGAAGCTAGTTATGTATTAACTAAAATAAAATTATGTGATATAAGATATTTAGCAAAATTTTCTATAAAATATATTCATGAATACCAAAAATTAGATGAATCACAATCTAAATTTTGGAAAGAACAATATTTTCATAAATTACCATTACCTTAAGATGAAGTCTGTAATCAACAATATTCTAAATATTTAGAACTTTATAATCCTACAAAAGATAATAAAAATTATTTAGATTTTATAAGACATAGAATTTATTTTGCTTCTAAACAAATTATAGAACATTGCCTTAGAACAAAGGCTTCTAAGCAAGTAAAAAGTAAATTAAGTGATAAACAATGCACAAAAATATTAGAAAATGAATGGGAATTTGGATGTAAATCTCAATCTAAAACCTATTCAAAGAAATACAAAAAGAAAAGAAGATATAAATTGATCAAATGGAAGCTAAAAAAGCATAAATTTGACACAAAGAAAAAATTTGTTAGAAGAAAAAATTTTAATAAGAAATTCCAGTGCAAATGTTTCATTTGTGATGAAGAAGGTCATATAGCACCTTAGTGTCCTAATAAAGGAAAAAGTACTAAAAAAAGTTATTAAAACTCTCTTATAACAAGATTTAAAAATTTGTTTTGGAGAAGAAGTTTTTAAAGAAGAAATTATTTATGAATTAATTTCTGAAACAGATTCTGATTTTAATGATGATGAGTATATTTTTAAGCTTAATACATGTAGTAATCCTGATAATAATACCCTATTAGAAGTTAATAATCAAATTAATTTTGAAACTAAAGATATACCTGTTGAAAAATAGTAAATGACAAAATTAAGTGATGTCATAGGACAATATATTATTATTTCAGATGAATAGTTAGAAAACTATAATTATTAAAGAAAGATGAAATATATAAATTGTTAGTCTTTTTAAAATCCAAACCATGGACACAAAGACACATAGAAAAATTTAGTGGCAATACCATAGCTACTGATTCTAAGCAAGGATCTGTAGATATCCCTTTATTTACCAAAGAAAAAATTAGGAGAATTAAACAAAAAAATCCTAAAGTTAGATATATACATTTAGGAATAATTATGATAACTATAAAAGCTTTATTCAAAGTTAGTAATAACATACCAATAATAGCAGTATTAGTTGACAAAAGATTTGAAAACACTATTAAAGCACTAATAGGAGGAATACAATCAAATTTAGTATTAGGAGTTCTTTGGTTTAAAGTAAAACGAAACTATTTTATTTCTATTAATGAACCAATAATAGAAGATTGCCTTAGGCTTAGAATAATGACAAAAAAGTTAGAAATTAGAAATGTGGCTCATGATCTATCTCTAAACTGGATAGCTATCAATGAATTTACTAATCATACTTTTACAACTATTAAAGAAATAGATTCTAATATTATAGAAATATTTGAACCCAAACCTTTTGATTTGAAAATCAAAGCAAGATTAATGAATCTTAAAGATTTGTCAGTACCCACTGGATGTTTATTAGAAGGCATTACAGAACCTGTTCTTTCTAATAGAAAAATAAAACCTATGAAATTTTTTGCATCAGAAAATAACCTATATTTTAAAAATCATGGAGAAAGTAGTTCTAGTAATAATTTAGTTCTACCTCCACCTTCTTCTATACCTTCAGTCTCAAATAGAGATAGTGAAGACACTAAAAGTATTGCTAATGAACAATCATTTATTTTACATAAACAATTTTTTCTTTCTCAACCTTAATCAATAGGAACAAAAAATATAAATATTCATATTTTTCTAGGAGATACAAGTATTCAAAATAAAGAAATTTTGGTTTACAACTTAGTTTACTCGGTTTTAAATTTAATTTCTTCTAAAAATTCTAGAAGAGATGATTTAGAAATTTGGCCATAATCAACCAATATAAAATTGGTAATAATGAAGTAATTACATTTTTAAAAAATCAACCAAAAAGGTATTACTTCTAAATGTTGAAGCATTATTTAGATTTTAACAGTATAAACCATACTCTCTAAATGTTTTAATAGACGTCGAAGTAACTTTATATAGTTGTAGAAGTAATGCTTTACCATTAGAAAAATGGGAGCCAATGAAACACCTTATAGCAATAATAGGAACTGATGAAAAAGAAACCATAATAGGATATAAAGCAAAAAATGTTTTTATTTATTTAATGAATAAAAAATTTATAATCCTAAAAATTTATGTTTTCCTTTTATGCATGGTGATATGTTACTAGGAAATAATTTTTTGCCTTTCTGTTTGAATATCAATAATATTGTTTTTACTATAGATAAAGAATCTATAAAAATACCATTAGAGAAAAATCATAAACATATATGTGATTCTAATTTTTTTATCTAAAACCAAGAAAATGAAAATTAAATCAATTAGTGAAACACACTGGTTATATAAAATTTTAAAAGAAAATTTTAGTGAACCATTAAAATTATGGTCTAGAAGTCCTAGATTCTATAGTTTAGAAATTCTTGATTTAAAGAAAATAATTAGAATAAAACCAATGATCTATACTAAGCAAAATATAGATGAATTTGATATATAAATTAATGAACTTTTACAAAAAAGACTTATAGAATCCACTACTAGTCCACATTCAAGCCTAGCATTTATGGTAAGAAATCATGCTAAACAAAAAAAAAGGAAAAGCAAGAATGGTAATCAACTATAAAAGGCTTAATTAAAATTAAATATTTGATGGATACTTTATCCTTAACAAAGATGTGTTAATAAACTTAGCAAAAAATGCTAAATATTTTAGTAAATTTGATTGTAAATTAAGATTTTGGCAAATAAAGCTAATCGAAGAGTCAAAATCATTGACAACCTTTAGTGCACTAAAAGGCCATTATCAGTGGAAAGGTATGCCCTTTTGACTTTATAATGCTCCTCAAAATTTTCAACGATGGATGGACACCATTTTTGGGAAATATAAAGATTTTTGTGTGACATATATTGATGATATACTTATATTTTTTGAAACATTAAATGAGCATAGGAAACACCTAAATCTTATAGCTCAAGAATTTATAAAAAATGGTATAATATTAAGCCCTAAAAAGATAATACTTGAAAAAACTAATATAGAATTCTTAGGCTTAAATTTATCTTTAGAATGTCTTACTTTACAAGATCATATTATAATAAAAATCAAAGAATTTTTAGAACAATTGGAAAATAAAAAAAAAATTTCAAAGTTTTCTAGGTCTTTTTAATTATGGAAGACAATTAATTAAAAATCTCTTTAAAAAAAAAGTTTATAAGAAAAACTAAAAAATGATATACCTTTTTCTTGGACAAAAGATGATTATTATATTATTAAACAAATTAAATCAACACTTAAATTTATATATAAAGTATATCTTCCAAAACTAAGAGAGTTACTTATTCTTGAAACAAATACATAAGACCTACATTAGGGATGTGTACTTAAATCAAAGGTACATAATCAAGAATTAATTTTTGGCTACAATTCAAGAAAATTTAAACCAAATGAATTAAAATATATTATATTTAAAAAGGTCTTACTTACTATAAAAAATGTTATAACTAGATTTCATATTTACTTAGCACTTGAAAACTTTATTATTAGAACTAATAATCAGGCAGTTAAAGATTTCTTTAAAAATAAAAAATTAAAAACTAATCCTAGAAGGATTAGATGGTATAACTTTTTATGCCAATATAATTTTTCTATTAAATTTTTTTAAAGTATCTAACAATTTTCTTACTGATTTTTAAGCAGACCCAACAAATTGAGGTAAAAAATCCTAACCAAGGATTAAGATTTCAGTCTTTTAATCAACTATTAGTTCCAAATCCCAATCCAAGATATTGCTTTTATCTTCAACCATACATGAAAATGCCAGGAATTCTATCACAAAAAATAATGGAATCCTATAGATTATCTTAATTTTCTCAGGATCCAAACTTATGAGCTCATTTCATATTCTAAAATTCTTTAGAAAACAAAAAATTTTTTAAAACCACAATAAAATTTTCTAAAAATAAAAGATTTTTATAACCTAAGATTACCCCTGGGCCTTTGAGTTATATAATTTCATAAATGAAGTGTGGAAAGCCCAACTTCAAGGAAGTAAATAAGCCTTTAGAAAAAATATGACTAAGCTTGGGGAAGAATTAACCAAACAGGTTAATAAATTTCAAACTTTTCAAATCTTATTTTAAATAGTTTAATTTTAAGAGATTGGAAGGAATTGCAAATTTTTTAACTTAATGAAAAAGAATACTCCCTTGAAGAAATAAATAATCTCTTAAATATTTGTGATTTTCTCATAGAAGAAAAAACCATTTCTTCTTTTTTTTTCACTCCCATAAATTTCTATAAAAACCATTTCTTCCTTTTCTTTCATTTTTGTAAATTTTTATCCTCTTTCACTTTAATTTATAATTGGTATTAAAGCTTTGTAAAAAACCTTATTTAGAGATGATAGTTTGTAAAAATCCATGTTGATATATATTTTATTTGAGGTCTCTCTATAAAAACCATTTCTTCCTTTTCTTTCATTTTTGTAAATTTTTATCCTCTTTCACTTTAATTTATAATTGGTATTAAAGCTTTGAAAAAAAACCTTATTTGGAGATCATAGTTTGTAAATATAAAAACCATTTCTTCTTTTTCTTTCATTTTTGTAAATTTTTATCCTCTTTCACTTTAATTTATAATTGGTATTAAAGCTTTGTAAAAAACCTTATTTAGAGATCATAGTTTGTAAAAATCCATGTTGATATATATTTTAGTCGAGGTCTCTAACTTTCAGCTATCATTGTAAGTATTTCTTTACTTTCTTAGTTTTTAAACTTTTAGCTTTATCTTCTAAAACCCATATATCTGTTTACTATTCTATGCTGGTGTTGTGGTTTTGTTGTGGCCATTTATCTAGCTTTAGAGATTTTTGTAAGGTATATAAACAGTTTTAGGTACCAAGAATGTAAAGCAAAAAGTTGAAAATTTTGTTTATTCCGAACAAAAACTAAAAAAAAAAAAACCTCTCAACTCTTTCAAACATCTTCATAGTCGACAAATGCCTAGCTCAAAACCTAATGACCAACCATCATTTTTATCACCATCGGCCACCTATCACCAAGATTAATTATCTCTCAAAATATATCAAAAAAATAATTTTCCCTTCCTCATCACTGATCTAGCCTTGGTTTTGCCCAAAATAGCCTTAAATAGCCTAGATCTAATATTAAGAATATGGCCTTTTTTTATGTTGAGCTTTTTTTTTGTTTGGTGGTTATTGAGTTAGTGGGTTTTGGTATAGCAATAAGTTTGCTTCTATTTTTTTTTTATAATAAGGGAATTGGTGATGGCAGTGTAAGGGATTTGGCAGATTGGCAAAAAAGTCTAGCAGGGTTTGGGACTTTAGGAGAATGAAGGTCGAATGGGTTGATTTTTTTTAGCTAGGTTGTTGGACATTTTAGGCTTTGTGGTGATGGCAAAGGCATTGGTTCTTGTCAATTTTTTTAGTTGAAAGTGGTGGGTTTTTTTAGTCTATTATGGTTGATTATGGGTAAATTTTGCAAAGTTTCTACCTTTGTCAAAAAAAAAATCTTTTTTTTTTAATTGGCCTTTCCTATTGTCTGCAAGATTAGCTCTACTTGAAGAGCTCCATTAGGATGAATCCTAGATTTTCACGGATTGAGGGCAACAACTAGGGTAGCTAGTAAAGGATGGCAACTTGATTTCAGCTACCATCTTATGCTTTTCTTTCTTTCTTTGACTTTTTCTTTTTTTTTTAAAAATTAATTAATAAAATAATATAAATATACTTGTTAGCTCAAAGACTTAGAATAAACCAAGAAGGGGGTGAATTGGTTTTAATAAAATTTTCAAAAACAATATTCAATAAGCACAAATTTAGCTAAACAAATTATCTAACCAAATAAACACAATAATTGAAAGTAAATCAGAGATAAGGATAAAGAATTTGACACCAATATTTATAAAGGTTTGGTTCTTTCTTTAGGCACCTATGTCCTTTCCCTTAGCCTCTATTGCTAAAAGTTGAATCCATTATGCATTGAAGAATACAACCAAGCTTCTCAAAGCTTTACAAATTCAACACTACACACTCTTAAGGGTTATCCTCCCCTTTAAGCTTACAAACTCACAATACTAAATTTTTGAAGTGTTTTACAAACTTTAAGAACCTCTTAAACGTTAGGTGTTTGCTAATATGAAGTACACAATAGTATAGACAAGGAAATAGAGAAAAACTAATGCGGGTAGAAGTTTATGAACTTTTTCTCTCTTTGAACAACTTTGAATGCTTGAGCAGATTGGTTGGTGAATAGCAATAAGTTCTCTTGGCTCTTCTTACTCTTGATCTGCAGTGGAAGGCTTTATTTATAGATAGAAAGAAGTTAAGAGCCGTTGCCTTGCATTTAATGCCTCTAACTTACAAAAATTTCAAACAAAATATAGACGTTGAGAGTTTCTAGGACTTAAGGGATCGATCCCCTCCTTTAGGGGAGTGATTGGGTCAGCTTTAAAAGAGCCAAAATCATGCTTGAAATGCTTACCCGATCGATTAGGTAATGCACCCGATCGATTTGTTCTTTAGGTGATCGATCCCTTATGTAAGAGGATTGATCCCTTTTACTTATTTTCGAGCAAGAAAAGCTTTCTGTTTCAGAACCGATTGATCCCCTTAATGGAAGGATCGATCCTTTGCTTAGGTGATTTATCTTCTATATGGGGGGATCGATCCTTTTTTTGGAAAATTAAGCGAGGAGATCATTTTGTATGAAAAAGTGATTGATCCCTTTAAGGAGAGGATCAATCAGGTAGGCTTGAAACCCCAACTAATCGATCCTTATAGGGAGGGGATCGATTGGTTTTTGCCAAAACTTGATGAATTTTACTTTTGGAAGAAAATAGGATCGATCCTTTTTGCTAGATGATCAATCTGGTAAGGAGGGGATCGATCCCTTCCCTTAGGGGATCGATCTATTCTATCAAAACATGCACTAATCAGGTATTGTTCTGAGAATTTGACTTGTTTTGGTTCTTAAATGGATTTTAACAAGATAGAAGGATGGAAAAATGTTCAATTTAAGTTTAGAAGAGATTGATTCAAGTTAGACAAATTTTTATTTTGGCAAATCAAAACTCTTAATCAATTCACGGCCAACTATCTCCCTTTTTTTAATATGACAAAACCAAGTGAAAATTTTACTTAAAAACATTTTTTCTTTTGAAAAACAAGCTCCCCCTGACTTTATGAAAAACAAACTCCCCCTGAGTAACAATATAGCTCCCCTTGAATTTAAGCATAAATTTTAAAGCAACTAAGAGCAAACCCAATGTCACCAAACCATCAATATCATTAAGATCATCAAAGCAATTTTTCATACCATTATTTCTTCCTCTTTTTGTTATAGCAAAAAGGATCAAGTAAATCAATTCAAGGCCACTTAAATTCATATCAATCATCAAACAACACATTAATGTCACATGCCAAATGCCACAAGCCATATGAGAATGAAAGATAAATTTCATTAATATAAATATCAAGTACCAAAGTTTACAAACCATAATGCAAAGATAGATTTACAACATACAAAGATGTGGGAAAACATAAGGAATGGCACTAGTAAAGCTCATTGAGGAAGGGGTGGAAAATGAAGAGATTGATAAGGATGAGGAGAATAAGGAAAAAGCTACCCTATGTGCTGATGTGTAGACCTCATTTGTTTAATGTCAGCTTTAAGATGGCAAACTTGTGCTACCAACTCATTTTGAGTTTCCTCTAGTTTTCAATCTAGCGTTCATATTTCCAACCATCGAATGCAAGCTGTTCATTTAAAACAAGAGATTTTTAAGGCTCTTTAAGTATCAAATGGTGGGGTATTAGGTTCAAGCATATCTAAAGGTTCTTGCTCTTCCCTCTCTTCTTGTGCAGCCCTAATATCTGACTTTTTAACCCATAATCTAGCTGCATTTTGAACATTCCCCATGTTGTGTAATGTAAGAGCCCAAGAACACTAAATGGGTTATTGAATACCATCTCCTTATCTCCTCTAGTATTGACATCCAAATGCCTCAAGAGATTACTAATGGCAAACCCATATGCCAAGGTATAATCTCTATTTTGAACTATCTTCATCATATCATTAAAAATAAAAAGAATCAAATTTAGTTTTTGTTCATGCTTGATCTTGTAAATCCACTAATAATCTTACTTCCTAATGGTGGAGTATTATGTATCAAAAGGTGCCAACACATGAGTGACAATGAGATGTAGCAACTTATCATGCATTGATGACAAAAAAGCTTGAGTGGGAGTAACTTGTAGATTATGATCTCTAAAAATTTCTTCAGTAAGTTGCACTATGTCACTTCTAGTATTTGTTTCCCTATCATCATCTAACATAAAAGCTTTACTAGCACTTGTTTGGTAACTAATTTTTTTTCCCATCACATATGTTCTAAATCTATCAAGATAGTACCTATTTGATCCTTTAATTTGAACAAGGCTAGCATTGCTATAAAATACTTTCACTAGGTTCTCAAATAGAAGACCATCCATACATAAGTAATGTAGCCATCCAAAATTTTCAAAAGCATGCAAGTAAGAGAATTCTATAGATTTGAAGAATTCTAGTGAAATTACCCTTCCATGCTTTACTTCTTTGTGTGCAAAATGCATCTCATACCATTCTTTTGCATCTGGATTGTTTAAATTTTGATTGAAGGAAGGCATCATTGATGAGCTTAAAGCCTTTTTTAGGGGATTCCTTCTTCCAACACTTAATTTAGTTTTTAGGGCCATGTTAAAGTGAAATTCATGAGTGAATTGGTGATAGTAGGTGATGAGGAGCAAGATATGTATGGAAGAGGTAAGAAGGATGCGTGACTGTAATAGATCAACTTTTTAGAGTGAAAAATGATATCAATTTTTTATGTGATTTGATAGGTTTTAAAAAGGAATTTTGGTAAAAAAATAAGTTAAAATAAAGGAATTTGTAAAAGATGTAGCTAAGAAGAATCAATATTAGGTGAGAAATGATCTATCAAATGAGAAGAAGATAAACAAGTAAAGAAGATAAACAAATGATGAGTTTGGGAAGAAGATAAACAAGTAAAGAAGGCTGAAATGATCTATCAAATAAGAAGAAGACCCGATTTTATCATGCCAAAATAGTGTGCATAATACCAAAGAAGCATGACCCGATCGATCAATTGAGATGAGGGATCGATTGGTTATGGTTCTTGCATGGAATCAGTTGATTAGTTTTGAAAGGGATTGATCGGTCCTATATGTTTTCCCTTTTATTTTGCTATAGGGTAAGTAACCAATTAATCTATTCCAAAAGGGATTGATTGGTTTTTACTGTAGCATATTTTTTTTTATTAAAAGATTTAAAAACCATGCAGCATAATCATTTAAACATGCATCATACAATCATACACAAACTTAAAAAAAATTAGATAAACATACATTTGATCAATCAAGAGTGCATCATTCATCATAACATTAAGAGATTCACTTCAAGGAGCATTTATCATACCAAGTTCACCTCTAATTGCATAAAATCTATCCTTATCAAGAGGTTTTGTGAAGATATTAGCTAGTTGATGCAAGGTATCAACATATTCAAGCACAATATCATCATTTTGAACATGATCTCTAATAAAATGATGCCAAATTTCAATATGTTTGGTTCTAGAGTGTTGAATTGGATTTTTAGTGAGATTGATGTCACTAGTATTGTCACATTTGATGGGAATATGATCCATGGTTATTCCAAAATCCTCTAATTGTTGCTTAATCTACAAAACTTGAGCACAACAACTTTCAGTCGCCACATATTCAACTTTAGTTGTAGATTAAACAATACTATTTTGTTTCTTGAAAAACCATGATATAAGCATATTTTCAAACAATTAACAAGTACTGAAAATGTTTTTTCTATCAATTTTGCACCCACCAAAATCTGTATCGAAATAGGCATGAAAAACAAAAGATGAACTTTTCGGATACCATAATTCTAAATTAGGGATGTCCTTAAGGTACCTAAAAATTCTTTTGATAGCAAATAAATGTGATTTTCTAGGTAAAGATTAAAATCTAGCACATAAACATACACTAAACATTATATCGGGTCTACTTGCAGTAAGATATAGCAATGAACCAATCATAAACCTATATAATTTAGAGTCAACACATTTACCTCTTTCATTCTTGTAAAGTTTTGTTGAAGTGCTTATAGGTGTTAAGCAAGGCTTTAATTCTTCCAATCCAAACCTTATGAGAAAATACTTGATGTATTTGGCTTGATTGATGAAGGTGCCATATTTTTTTTGCATTATTTGTAGTCAGAAGAAGAATGTAAGTTCTCCTATCATGTTCATTTCAAATTCACCTTGCATAATCTTAGCAAATTCTTGACAAAAAACTTCATTAGTAGCACCGAATATGATATCATCAACATAAATTTGCACTATGAGAATGTCTTTATCTTTTGTTTTAATAAAAAGTGTAGTATCAACCTTCCCTCTATTAAAACCATTTTCAATTAAAAAATTTGACAATCTTTCATACCAAGCTCTAGGAGCTTGTTTTAAACCATATAATACTTTTGTCAATTTATAAATATGATTTGAAAATTTTGGATTTTCAAAACTAAGAGGTTGCTCTACATACACTTCTTCATTTATAAAACCATTAAGAAATGCACTCTTGACATCCATTTGAAAAATCTTGAAATTTTTAAAACATGCAAATGCAAGCAACATTCTAATGGCCTCTAACCTTGCAACCGGGGCATAGGTTTCATCATAATCAATTCTTTCCTCTTGACTATACCTTAAGCTACCAATCTAGCTTTGTTCTTAACAACATTCCCATGCTCATCCATTTTATTCCTAACAACCCATTTTGTGCATATAGTAGGATGATCACTAGGCCTAGGTACAAGATTTTATACTTGGCTTCTTTCAAATTGGTTCAATTCCTCTTATATGGCCAATATCTAATGATCATCTCCTGAGGCTTCATCTATATTTTTGGGTTCAACATGAAATAAAAAAGCAACATAATTACACACATTATAAGAAGATCTAGTTTTTACCCCTTGAGTTGGAACACCTATAATGTCATTATCTTTGACATATCTCATTTCTCTATGACGATTTGGCTCTCTCTCCATATATTGTGGCTTCTCTAGAAATTTATCATTTTTCTTTTGATTATTCTCCTCAATGTCATATGGTGCATCATTGATACATTCTTGAAGTATACCTACATCATCATCATCAAAAGGCACATTTCTCGAAGGTGGGTTAGACTCATCAAAAATAACATGTATAGATTCTTCAACCACTAATGTTCTTTTAATAAAGACTCTATAAGCTTTTGAATTCAAAGAATATCTTAAGAAAATCCTTTCATCATTTTTTGCATCAAATTTTCTAAGATCATCTTTTTCATTGTTCAAAATAAAACATTTGCAACCAAAAGGATGAAAATAACTTTTGTTAGGCATTTTTCCTTTAAAAAGTTCATAGGGGGTTTTCTTCAGAATTGGCTTAATCATAGCTTTATTTATAATATAACAAGAAGTATTTATGGTTCCGCCTAAAAATATCTAGGTAAATTATTTTCACAAAGCATGGTTCTAGCTATTTCTTCTAAAGTTCTATTTCTCCTTTCTACTACCCCATTTTGTTGAGGAGTTCTAGGAGCAAAAAAATTATGGCTAATACCATTTTCACTACAAAAAACATTAAAGCCAAGATTTTCAAATTCCTTTCCATAATCACTTCTAATACTAGTAATTGAATAACCTTTTTCACTTTGTATTTGTTTGCTAAAAGTAATGAATTTTTCCAAAGCTTTATTTTTTGAATGCAAAAAGAGAACCCATGTGAATCTAGTAAAATCATCAACAATAACAAACCCACATTGTTTTTCACCAAGACTTATTGTTCTAGTAGGGCTAAAAAGATCGATATAAAGTAGTTGAAAAGGTCTAGTAGTTGAAATGCAATTCTTAGGTTTGAAAGAAATTCTTCTATGTTTTCTTGAGCACATGCATCACAAACCTTTTCATTTTCAAATTTCAACTTTGGCAAACCAACAACCAAATCATTTTGAGAAAGTTTTGAAATTACATACGTACTTACATGTCCAAACCTTCTATGCCAAATCCAACTCTCATTTTCTTTTTGAGCCACAAAATAAACATTTTTAGAGGATAGGTCATCCAGATGCACTACATAAATATTTTCTTGATGATGTCCATCATAAACAAGTTTGTTAGTTTTGATATCAATCACTTGACAGTACATGGATTCAAACACAACTCTAAGTCTTTTATCACATAATTGACTAATACTAAGTAGGTTATGCTTGAGACCTTTTACAAGTAAAATATTTTCAATAGTAGTAGAGGAATTGTTACCAATGGAGCCAATCCCTTCAATTTGACCTTTAGAGTTGTCACCAAATGTAACATTTCCTCCACTTTTAGCTTTCAAGTTCTTAAAAAGAGTTTTATCTCTGGTCATGTATTTTAAGCATCCAATATCAAGGATACCATGGATTGTTCTTGCTTGAATTGGCTTTGTAGCAATGCTCATCCACCTGCAAAAACATAATTAAATTTTTGTTTTAGGTACCCAAATTTTCTTGGGTCCTTAAGTATTAGTACTAACAATTTTTATGCCTTTTGGAATCCATTTCATTTTAGTAATCTCATCTTGAGATGTGCTAACTCCTTTTGGAATCCACACTCCCCTAATGAGCTTACCTCTATAAGTGACTTTCTTCAAGGAATAATATTGTATAAAATGACCTAATTTATGACAATGTGCACATTTGCTAGATGAATCATTTAGCTTAATAACGAAATTCTTTAAATGAGTTTCTTTGTTGCCACCATTATAACCTAGTCCATTTTTATAAAAAAAAAGCTCTTTGTGTTTCAAGCATGTCATTGAGCTTTTGATGTCCCATATAAAATCTAGAAAATGAATTATGCAAATTTTCATTTTTTTTTAGTCAAGTCATTAACATTCAACTTTAAAAGCTCAACTTCCTTTTCTAAGTCTTCTTTTACCTTAGTCAAGGATTCATTTTCTAGTTTTATCTTAGAGATCATTTTCTTATATTTCACGCTCATATACTCAAATTCTATGGCTAATTCATCATAGGCATCTTGTAGCTTATCAAATGTGTATGAATTTAAATCACATGGATTAGAAGTTATCTTGGTCTTATCAAGAGCTATGAGACATAGATTGGTTATTTTTTTCTCATTTGATTCATCATCGGAGAAGTCACTATCATTTCATGTTGCTACCATTGCTTTCTTCTTTGGCTTTGTCATGTTTTGCTTCTTCCATAAAGGATAATCAAATTTAATATGACCTAGTTTGTTGCATTCATAGCAAATAATTTGATCTCTTTCTCTTCTACTTGATTTCCCTTTAGTCATCTCCCTTTGTTGTCTTTTTTTACTTGAGAACTTGTTTATCCTCATGAACTTCTTGAATCTCTTTACAAACATGGCCATCTCTTCATCTTCATCATCCTCCTCTTGTCTAAAATTTTTTTCATCTTTTTCAAAGGTAGATTTGAGAGCAATGCCATCTTTCTTGATTGGTTCTTGTCCTCTTTTGATCTTCATTTCATAAGTGAGGAGAAAACCTATTAGTTCATCCAAAGAGAGTGTGTGAGGATCTTTAGACTCTTCAATGGCTATCACTTTGGCTTCCCAACTCTTTGGTAGACTATTGAAAATTTTCTTCACCATCTCCACATTTGAGTAAGTCTTCCCAAGAGCTTTTAAATCATTAATGATATCAATAAAACGGTTTGATATCTCACTAATGGTTTCATCTGGTTTTATCTTGAAAAACTCATAATCATGAGTGAGCATGCCAATTTTTATCTCTTTCACTTGATTTATACCTTCATGAGTGACAACTTATCTTAAATTTTCTTTGTATTTTCACATAAAGAAACTCTATTGTACTCACTTGGCCTCAATGCACAAAAGAATGTATGCATTGCTTTGGCATTGAGTTGAGCCATCTTTATATCATTGACATCCCATTCACTTTCTAACTCGATCACCTCCCTACCATCCACCATTTTCATTGGAATTTGAAGACCATTTACAATGACCTTCCAAACTTCATAATCATTAGCTTGAATGAACAACCTCATCCTAGTCTTCTAATATGAGTAATTACCACCAGCAAAGAGAGGGGGTCTTACAATTGAATACCCTTCACTTCTAAAAGATGTTGCAATTATTTCATTTGCCAAGAGACACATCTCTTGTTGGCCATTATAGTTGTTATAGCTTAAGGATGGTTCTCCCACATTGATCACCATATTTCTTTGAGCCATTTTCAGGATCACTCTTGGGTTGCTAAACTTACAAAAAAGAGTACTAGCTCTGATACCAATTATTAGCTCAAATACTTAAAATAAACCAAGAGGGGGTGAATTGGTTTTAATAAAATTTTCAAAAACAATATTCAATAAACATAAATTTACCTAAAAAAATTATCTAATCAAATAAACACAATAATTAAAAGTAAACAAGAGATAGGGATAAAGAATTTGACACCAAGATTTATAGATGTTCGATTTTTTTCTCTAGGCACCTATGCCCTTTCCCTTACCTCTCTTGCTAATGAGTTAAATCTACTCTATGTTAAAGAATACAACCAAGCTTCTTAAAGCTTTACAAATTCAACATAACACACTTTTAAGGGTTATCATCCCCCTTAAGCTTACAAACTTATAATACAAAATTTTTGAAGTGTTTTGCAAACTTTAAAAATCTCTTAAAGGTTGGGTGTTTGCTAATATGAAGTACACAATAGTATAGACAAAGAAATAGAGAAAAACTAATATGGGTAGAAGTTTTTGCATTTTTTCTCTCTTTGAACAGCTTTGAATGCTTGAGCAGATTGGTTGGGGAATAGCAACAAGTTCTCTTGGCTCTTTTTACTCTTGATTTGTAGTGGAAAGATTTATTTATAGGTAGGAAGAAGTTAAAAGCCGTTGCCTTACAGTTAATGCCTCAAACATACAAAAATTTCAGACAAAATATAGCTATTAGGAGTTTTTAGGACTTAGGGGATCAATCCCCTCCTTTAGAGGATCGATTGGTCAGCTTTAAAAGAGTCAAAATCATGCTTAAAATGCCTTACCCGATCGATCAGGTAATGCAACTGATCGATCTATTCTTTAGGTGATCAATCCCTTATATGGGGGGATCGATCCCTTTCGCTCATTTTCGAGCAAGAAAAGCTTTCTGTTTCAGAACCGATCGATCCCTTTAATGGAGGGATCAATCCCTTGCCTAGTTGATCGATCCCCTATGTGAGGGGATCGATCCCATTTTTGGAAAATTGAGTTAGGAGATCATTTTGTATGAAAAAGTGATTAAAGAGGGGATTGATCAGGTAGGCTTGAAACCCTAACTAATCGATCCCTACAGGCAAGGGATCGATTGGTTTTTGCCAAAACTTGATGAATTTGGATTCTAGAAGAAAACAAGATCAATCTTTTTTGCTAGGGGACCAATCTGGTAAGGAGGGGATCGATCCCTTCTATCAAAACATGCACTAATCAGGTTTTGTTCCAAGAATTTGACTTGTTTTGGTTCTCAAATGGATTTTGGCAAGATAGAAGGGTGAAAAAATGTTCAATTTAAGCTTAGAAAAGATTGATTCAAGTTAAACAAATTTTTGTTTTGTCAAATCAAAACTCTTAATCAATTCAAGGCCAACAATACTCAACAAACAATAAACATTATTAAAATACCTAAATAAATTTAAATTAAGCATCAAAGTTACGAATACAATTTGAGAACTATTTGGATCAATTTAAATAAAATTAGGTGTCTTCGTATATTTCATTGTACAATAGCATATGTCACTCTACTGTTAGTAGATGTGATAATTTTGCTACTATAAATTTTATAGAGTTCCTAAATAAAACAAGAATTTTAGTCAACAAAATTTAACACAATTCCCTTTTACCAGAGGCTTCTTTAATAATCAAATTGAAAATAAGGTGTCGTGAGAAGGTTAAAAGATTAATAAATAAAATTTCAAGGATGGTGTTTCTTCAGCTAAGTATATGAAGTAAAACATACAATATTAACTTATGATGAACCATAGATATCACTTGTGTTGAAAAAGAACCCATTGAACTATGACCATCTTTTCAAGCTCAGGAATCAAGGTTAAGTCAAATGTTAGATAGCAAAGCAAAGTCACAAAGATGTAAAAATGACTAAAGAATCAATATTATATCACAGGCAGGACCTTGAGTTGAAAATTGTTTCCATTTCCAAGTTCATATGATAAGTAAATGATTTAAGAACTATCTTATATTTCATGAAAATTAGAGGCTTTTAAGCTTTCAAGGTTGTTAAGGAAGCAAAATTCCAGAAACAAAAAAAAAAAATCATAACCTGATAGAAAACTAAAAAGCTAAAGAACAAAAATACATCATACAAATACTGGAGAAAAAAGCTCAAAAGACAAAACTCCAATGAGTTTGGAAAGTTTTCCATTAACTTTTTGTTAAAAAGAAGCATGACAAAACAAATAACACTGCAATTACATGCACAAAGTCTAGTTTAGAGAAAGTAAGAATAAGGGTTTTACCAAGAGAGAAGAGAGATTTAAGGCTAGAAAGTTGGGGGAAGTTAGGGGTGTTGGTAGTTTAAAATGTAATGCATCTTATATTAGATAGAAAGACCTAATTGTTGGTGAATAAACTTAGTTTTTATATTAGTTTTATTCATATTTTGAATAATTATGTTTGAATAGAAACAATTATTATATAACAAATGGTTATAATTATTTGAAAATATATATAGATAATTGTTCATATAAGTCATGATTGTACAAATGGTTATAACCATTTGAATAAAAATTTATGTCTATTTATTTATTATAAATAGATTTTGTTATATAAGATAAGTTTCTTGTTACTATATTTCTAGTATTTATATTCTACTAAAAGAATCGATGATTAATAATTCATAAGAGATTTGAGTCTTATGGAATTTTGCTTTTATATTGACTATATATTCTTTTAATTTTTTGATCCCGATTAAATTATTTAATTTATGATTCATGATTATATAGTATGTCTTATGTGGATTTTCTTGATTATGGTATTAAATGGTCATAAGCCTAAAATAGGCATGGAGTACTTGCTAGCTTTGGTTATGAATTTGTTATAACCTTGTAATATTTTGGTAAGATCATAGTTATCAAATCAAAATAATAAAATTCATGAGAATTATTTTAAGGCATAAAAGAAATTATGAATTTTATATATCTTTTCAAAAAAGAAGTAAGTACATATGTTATTATCATTATTTTCCAAGATTACATTTTATTTAGAAGAGAATAATGTATGAAACATATTATTTAATTTATATAATATTGTTTCAATAAGAAATAAATATATTATCGAATATAACTTCAATTCAATTAGAGAAATTATATAATTCTTTGTAACTAGTTAAAATGGTTTCTATTTGTTGGATGGAAAGTTTCATGTATTTGATAATTTGGACACAAAACTGTATATATAGTATTATGTTGTTATATATGAAATTATGGTTGTTTTTAATGACATAAACCATGGTAAATATGGCTTTAGTATTGATGATAAAATAATTTTACAAGCATCTATGAGTTGGTATAAAAGTCTTAAAAAAATACTAGAAAGTATGAGTATACTAAAAGAAAATAATTTTGAGGGTGATTATATTTGACATCATACTTATTAATGTATGCTGTCACATTGAGTTAAAATATTAAAGTTTTGAAACTTTTATGAAAAAGAAATATTAAAATATAAAATATTTGTTAGTTATCTTTCACTATAGGTAGATTTGGAAACCTCTTATTATAAAAAAATAGTGAAAAGATAAATGAAATAGCAAATTGATTACAATATATATCTTGATAATTAAATGGGACATTATTTAATAAAATAATGTATATTTGCACATGGTAGGGATGATGGTTTCTCATAATTTTTAATAAAAGGAATAAAAATTACCACCAGAGTATTGTAAGATTTGGGTATAATTTTACTATGTGTAAATTATACAAGATAATAAGTTTAATATAACTTATTAATGGAAAATCATTAAAAAGGCCCCCTTAAATATTTTAAAAAGACTAAAATGGTTTGGTCTATCCATTCAACTTATCCAATTATACTAAAAGAATAATTGTTTTAAAGATGGATAAAAGTGTAGAAATAAAATAATTGAAATTTTTATAGTAATGAGTATAGAGTTATGGCCATAACCAATACCAACTATTTCATAATTCTAACAAAAGATTGGTTTAAGGTAGAGGTCATCACCAATGCCCAGGCAATTTGTTGGAAAACCAACCAAAAATGGAAAAGTTAGGGCATTTTAGGGGCTATTTTGAAGCCAATCCCAATGGTTCTAAAGGGAATCTGATGTAATTGGAGGCAAGCAATCTTCAACTGGTTAGATGATGAGGGGTCCAACCAGAAATGGATGACCTCGAATGATAAAGGGCAAAAGATCAAGGTATTTAGGTAGAGGAAAAGATAGAAGAAAATTAAAGAATAAGGAGAGAGAAAAAAATTTATTTAAGATTTTAGGGTTTTATAGTTTAGGAAAGGTTTTAGGGTTTAAGAAAATTGGAGAATGAAGAGAGAGAAAAACTTTACAAGAAAAAAATAGAGAATGATGAAATGTTCATCGCTAAAAAAATTAAACTTAAAAAATAATAAAATTTAATTTTTTGAATAAAATTAAAAGTAAAGTAACTATAATTGAAATAATAAAAATTGTAAACCCAGTTAGTAGTAATAGAAATAATTCATCACTAATTCCATATTATTAAATATATTAACGATGAAAATTTGATCAATCATAAATTCTATTCATTAGAGAATGAAATCTGTCACCAGTTCCATCACTAAAAGCCTTTCACATAAAACCAAATTTTGTTGTTAATACATGTTATTTTGTTACTAAAGCATACTTTTAATGATGTGAGATTTGGTGGCTAAAACTTCCACTATTGATTCATTTTTTTCTTGTAGTGGGTGTCACTCCATTTCTAATAAATCTACTTAATATAATGACAAATTTTTTTTTCAAAAAGTTGAATTCATATTCTTCTTTTACATTTAGAAAAAATATTTAACAACAAAGGAATTTTGAAAATTCACATCTTAAACTAGCTTTAAGTTCATGTTATTATAGTAAAAGATGTCATTGAGTTAAATTGAAACATTATGAAGTTTGAGCTCATGGTTGACTTGAAACTCAAGACTTAAAGTTTGGCTTGAGTTCAATCAAGTTTTATTTTGCTAATTCAATCTTGACTTAAAAAACACGATTAAAAACTCACTTCGAATCGATCGAATTTTATTTTTCTAACTCATGCTTAACTCAAAATAAAAATCAAACTTATTAAACTTGTAACCTAAAAAATTACAAATCACTATAATTGAGCTTAAGCTCGATTATTCATACTTGAGCTTAATATTAAGCTCGGAATGAGAGAAAATTAGGGTTTTTCTTATATATAGTGAAGGTAAAGTTGTAAATAAGTCACATAAAATGTAAAAAAAAAAAAGAATTCAAAAGCTAATTGAATCAAGTTTTTATAAGACTCAAACTTATCTCACTTAAACTTGACTTGACAATTTTCAGGTTGAGTTCAAGTGATTTCTAAGCCCAACTTGAATAACTCATAATATTATAAGGTAATTTACACCCTCAATAGTATATCCTACATTCTACAAGAATTTTCAATTTGATACTTCGAAATGGCATAAATAGCTCCTAACAGGTAGTTTAAGAGCAAAGACTCTTAAGTAATGATGAAATTAGAAATTGTATCTATTAGGGACTTAGTTCAAATATAATAAATTATAAAAAAATAACAATAATAGCAATAAACACCTATTTTTATGACTAAATCATTGAACAAAATATTGAGCTCATAAGATATACTATTACCTTCATGAGATAAGAAACTATAGATACATAAGAACCAAATTAAGAAATATGTTACCAACATCAACAAAATCTTGAAATAATTTAACTTCCAATGAAATTTTATGTATTTTTTGACCTAAAAAGAATTGGAGAATTTTAAATACAAACATGGAAGATAAAAGAAAAGCAAAATACCTATTGAGGATCTAACATCTTATCATTTTTCATTAATACTAAAGGTGATAATGGTTCAGATCGGATCGAATTAGATTCGATTTGATTTTTTTAGATAATCCATAATGTCATAACATATAGACCCATGGACCTATCACTAGACATGGATTAAAAGAGTTGCCACTAATCTTTTTTGTTTAGGTATGATTGCCCACCTAACAAAACCTATCCCACTTAAAGAGGAGTCCCAATGTTGACTTAGGTATCTTTAAATAATAGATTCTAATCCGCGAAATCAGATTTTAGGTTTGAGATTGTAGTTAGGCGTGAAAAAGGTTATAGCACTTTCACAGCGCACATCCAAAATATGGTACCAATTTGATTTCAAATTATCAAAACCTTAAAATATTATCCTAACCTTAAAATATTCTTATAATTTTACCAAATCATTTAAGTATTGGAAACTACTCCTAAATTTACTCCAATAGTTTGAAAGTAATTTAAGATAATTTCATCACCTCAAAAGTATTTATGGAGACTAGTGTCCCACTTTGAAGAGGTTTCATCATTTGATTCATAAATATATTTTTATTCAAGAAAATAATTAGTAAAATTTTTTAGTAGTTTTGTAAGGTTTACTTTTATGCAAATCTCCCAATAGTTTGATGAGATTTCCTTGTAAATTTATTTTTAAAAAATGTATTAAATCTTCTAATAGTTTGATAAAACTTAATTTAAGATGCAAATCCTCCAATAGTTTGATAGAATTAAAACAAAATATTTTATTAGTAATAATTTTTTATAGAAATTGATTTATGAAATTATCTAATAGTTTGATAGAATTTATAAAAAATTTAAATTCATAAAAAATCCTCCAATAATTTAGTAGGATTCATGAATTTATTTTAAAAATATTTTTTTGGTTATTATTTTTAAATATATAAAATGAAATTCATAATGGCATTTTAAAAAAATAAATAATAAAAATTTCAATTTAAAGTAATGAGTAAAATAATAATTAAAGATGAAAATAATAATAATAATAATAACATAAGTAAAAATAAAAAAATCTAAAAATAAAATGAAAATAAAATAGAAAAAATAAAATAAAATCAAAACAAAACAAAAAATAGGATGAAAGAAAAAAAAAAAAGAAAAACCTGCGATCAGGTCAGGCTTGAAACATAGATTTTCACGCGAGTCGCTATCACGTAAAAACTTCAAACTTTAATCGAAAAGTTTATCTTATACCCAAAAAAATCCAAAAAAGTTTTCAAATTCTTGAAAACCCAATAGAAATCCTAGAATCAAAAGCCAACATAAAACCCCATCAAAAATCTCAAAAACTCAACAAAATATGAAATTAAACTCAAAAATTAAAACCCAAATTCATGAAACCCAAAAGCAAATCAAATCAAATTTAGAACAAAATAAAATTACAGGACCTAAGGAAAAAAAATTCTAGAATTTGCTTCAATGATTGCTCCTCAAAATAAAAAAAAAAAAAAAAAAAAACCTAAGATCCCTAGAATTTTTCTTTTTTCTTCCCCTCCCTTTTTTTATGTACGGTTGATTGGTGTTTATATAAGGCTTTTTGTTAGGAATTTTAAGAATTTGCATTGAATGAAAAGAATTGTAAATCTGATTATGCTCTAAATTGATTTTTTCTTGATTCTCTTTAAAATCTATTTAATTAATTTTTGGAATTGTCTCCATTTTTCTTAATTTTTAGAATTTTTCAAAATTTCTCAAATTAAATCTAGCTTTGATATTTTGATTTGCTTTCTTTTTAACCTTCCTTTAATATTTGAAGAGATCATATCTTAGTCTTAATTACCAAGATCATCCTTGATTGGTGCTCAAATTACTCCACAAATTTCATTGATATGATTTATGATAAAAATTTAAAACCAAATAAATAAAAAATAAAACATAAAAAAGATAAATAAATAAATAAATAAAACAAACAATATATAAAAAAAATGTAAGAAATTAGATAATGGTGCTTGGTTTGAGTCCCAGACTAAATAGGGCATCTACACGTAAAATTATGAATTTTTAAAATCTTATCCGAATCCAAATCAAACTTTCACACATTTCGATCCAAATTGACTTCTATCGATTCAGTTCAATTCATTGATTTTTTTTTTATTTTTTATATATTATTTCAATATAATTTATAATATATTTAAATATATTTAAGTATAAAATAATTATTTAATTTTATAAAAATTAAAAATTTATATAAAAGTTAATAAAAATATATAATTTAGTTCAATTTTTTTGGCTTTTCATTTTTCTATTCGAACTTAATATATATATTTAATATCCAAACGAAATAATAAAAAAAACTAATTCAAATTAATATTACGGTTTCGAATCGATTTTCAATTTTCACAATTTTTTTCTCATCCCTAACCAATACTTTACGTCTTGAAATTTAGCATAGTATATATAGTCAGACATATACGTACATACATGCAAATTTACAGAAACCACTTTTTCTATTCAGCCAGATATTTAAATAAAAGCTATAGAATGAGAAAAAAAAAAAAAAAGAACACCACGAACTGGCTGCAATAGTAAAAATTCTTTGTGCTTTTATTTTGAGAGCAAAACTTAGATAAAATTTTAGATGAAGTTCATGAAATATTTTTTTAAAATAATTTAATAAAATATCCAAATTGAAAGATTGATAGAATTTAATATGAATATTAATAATATGTAAAAAAATAATTAAAAATATTATTTATAGTTCAAATTTAATAAATACTTATTTAATAATAAAAAATTTATAATAGTTTTTACTAAAAATACCTATCTAGAAAATATATAAAAATTTATTAATTTTTATTTCAAATTTTAAACATTTAATTTACATAATAAGACTTTTCAATTTATTAATTTTAATTTTTTATCTTGGTTTTTATTTAATTATTTTTAGTATAGAAATTCATAAATTTCCCATAAAAAATTCTATCCAAATTTTTCTCTTGTTTACGAGACACATGATTTTAGATTTTTTTGTTTTTATTCATGTAGATTCGCCCTTGCTCTTAAGACCCTCAAAGAATCAGAAACCCGTAACCAAAGTATAAAGAACGCTACCAAAATCGAAACTGGCCAGGCATTGATTTGATGATTTGCATTAGTTTTTCCCTTGTTTCATAATGGAAGTGGGTTGGCGCACTAATAAGATGAAGGGGCCATGGTAAAAGCATTATGGAGTAAGGCTATGCCTTTTAGATACATTGTGCAGGAGCAGTGTCCCAGAAACAATTCCTTTCGAGTTTTGAGTGCTTGATTAATTTGTTCGGCTAATAGTTGTTCTGCATGGCAGATGGCACCAAGATGTCAAAGTATGCTTTAGATGATACTTGGTGTCATTTATTCTTGAAGAAAAATCTCAACAATTAGAATTGGAAACACTATTCCTAGAAGAAAATTCAAGTTTGAATTTTGAAAACGAACAATTGATTCGGTTTTATAACTCATGCTCTTATATGTAGAGAATATTTTCCCCAGACAACTAGTCAATAACAGAATCCACCACATCTGAGTTACCATCTTTCTGAGTATATATAAAATTAGGAGAGCAATTATATCGGCGGTGAATCGAGTCTGTGCTCACCCTTGTAAATCCGGAAGCCAGAACAGATGAAATACTGCTGATAAATCATAATAAATGTTATAATAATGTCAAATATATGTATTGACTGTAACTCGCCCTGGTTTGATATTTTGGTAAATGCAAAAGAGCAATTACTTTCTCGACAAATCCTTTCACCTTTTTATGCTTCAAGCACTAAAACTTGGGTGCTCCAAAAAATCCAGTCTCACCAGCTAACGATAACATGGATGTCAAGATCGCAACACTATCAAGGGCTCCACCCACTAAAGTTATGTTACAAAACTTTTAACTAACGAACATTTATTAAGAGGCAACTTTTTAGAGCAAGGATAGCAAGCACACAATAACTGAATAATTGCCCAACGGGGGGGTCCTGTCCTAACAGTAGCTTTGAATTGTAGCCAACCTGGAGATTCCTTCAATAAACCCAGAACCGTTCGCCACAGAAAAGGCAATGCAGAACCTCATTGACAAATCATCATACACATTGATCAAAAATATCACATTGAAACCAAGTAATTAAAATATCCTCCTATAGGATAATACTTTGAGGTACTCTATATAAACATTAATAAAACATTAAACTAACTTTGGTTGTCCTTACATATTGTAGACACTCAATTTAGTCCAGCCCGGATCAATTGGGCCTGATCCAAATGGGTATGCTCATTTTATTTTTTTATTTTGTATTTTGTATTTTTATTTTATTTTTATTTATTTTTATTTTTTTATATATATATTTTTCTTTTATGTTTATTTATGTATTTATTTATTATTACTATTTATTAATATATATTTATTATTATTATTACTATTTTTTTTCTTTTCTTTTTCTTTCTTTTCTGTTAATATTTATATATATATTTATCTGATTATATAGTATAATTTATCTATTATTTATTTTTAGTTATCTGTTAATATTATTATTTATCTGATTATTTTTTTTATTATCTATTAACATCTTTTTTGGTTGAATTTTAAAAAATCCTACCGTGAATGGGGATTCAATCAGAGTCCATATTGGATTCAATGATTGAATCCCAATCCAAGGAGGAGTTGGGATTGATCAAAAACTCTTTTGATCAATCCCTATAAAAGGACCTACGGATCAAAGGAAAAATACACATAAAAGAGTTATTGGCTGAGTGGAAAGAACACACAAAAGGTTTCAAAGCTGAAAAAAGGTTTAGATGCGTGAGAATAGCTCTAGGGATCGGTGAGGAATTTTTGGAAGATTTTTTACGATTTTTTTTCTAGAAATTTCTGGAAAATTTCTAGATTTTGGTTGAATTTTTCGGCAAAAGTTGAATTTTTCGACGATTATTTCGGTCAAGTTTGAATTTTTTGACCAGCAGCCCAGTTTTTGGCAAAAATTTTCAAAAATCGACCAATTTTTCGACAAACTTCTGACAAAAAACCCAAATTTCGACAAAAATTTTTAGAATCCGTGAATATTCAACCGGAGTTCTTCGGGTTCTAGAGAGAAGGGAGAGAAGAAAGAATGGAACAAAGAGAAGAGGAGAAGGGCTTTTGCTGAAAAAATCGACCTTCAGCCTTATATTACCTCCCCAAAACGATGTCGTTTCTGCGTTAAGTAACCTAGAAGATCCGTTCGTTTTACCAAGATCCTACCCAACCCGAACGTCGACCCGATTTCGACCCACGTCCAATCCGAGTGCAAGCCATTTCTAGAGCCGAGCCGCGTCTCCGAACCATTTTTCTTCCTTAAGCCGAGCCGAGCCGTCAGCCGAGCCGTTTCCAGGTTTTTTTTTTTCATTTTATTTTTTATATATTTATTTATTATTATTATTATTTATTAATTAGATTAGATGTGTTTAATATTTTTTTCTCTATTTTTATTTATTTCCTTTATTTTATTTTCATTTTTATTATTATTTTGTTTTCTTTAAATAAAATTTTAAAAAAAATATTTTTGAAGAAAAGTTAAAAGTATCAATTTTCCTTGAAATTAAAGTTTTCAAAAAATATTTTTGGGAAAAAGTTGAAAGTATCAATTTTTCTTAAAAATAAATTTTCAAAAAAGGTTTTTTTTTAAGAAAAGTTGAAAGTATCAATTTTCCTTAAAAATAAATTTCCAAAAAAGGTTTTTTTGAGGAAAAGTTGAAAGTATCAATTTTTCTTTGTACAAAAGCAATCATTTTTCTTTTTTTCTTATTTCTTTTGAATTTTCTTTAATGTTAAATAATCTGACGATGGAGCCTCCGCAAGTGAAACAATAGTTTTCTTGTATACTCTTGAGGTGAGGGAATTTTCTCAATTTTTTGCTAAAAGTATTAGAGTTAATTAAGAACAATTTCCAACAAATAATTACTTGATAAATTTTTAAGGCTTATTGGATAACACAAAATTAAGCTGGTACCATATTTTGATGGGCGTTATGAGGGTGCTATAACCTTCCTCACACGTAACCAAACTCCCGAACCATGTTCTGGTTAGTAGACCTGAACTTACTCTTTTAGGGACCCTTAAACTTAGGTGTTCCCTGAAAGAATAGATTCCTTAGGTAACCAATCGTACCTAGATAAAAAAAGATTGGTGGCAACTCCTTCAAGTCAATGTCTAGTGATAGACCCTCAGATCTAGACGTTATGACAACTTGGCGACTCTACTGGAGACACTGAAAGTCAGGCCAGCAAATAAATTTGTGTTATCCAAAAGCCTAATAAAATTGAACCTTTTTGTATATATGTGTTATTATTCATTCATGTTTATTTACTTTATTAATTATGTCATTCATATGCATGTGTATAACATGAGCTCTATACCCGAGCTCCGTCCCTCTAGGAGGGAGTAAAGTACCTATTGCTTTCGTGAGGTCTAATGCCTATGCAGTGGCTAGCGAAATACTCCCACTCAAATTGAACCTTTTTTGCTTGTAGCCTGTAATGAGTGAGGATTAGGGTGCCTTACTAGTCTATGATGGACAAGGATGTAAGAAGCAATTTGGAAACTTTTAGACTTTGACCTTAAACCATATATAGTGAACCTTAAGAGTGCCTAACCTATAGATAGAGCCATCACTCTTCCCTTTTAGAATTGACCAGAAGTATAGGGTTCATTTCTCTTTTTCTGTGTGATGTTTTAATTTACTTAGTTATTTATTTATTTATTTTTTCTGGGCATACTAACCTTTTTTCTCATTCTTCTGCATTGGTTCATGCTCATATCATACAGTTGCATAAAAAACATTTGCTTAAAAGATGATTTTCAACAAATTTTTTTCATAGACTCTAATGAATGACTAGTTTGCTCTTCATCTGTATTAGCACCTTGTGAGACAACCAACGAAGTAAAGGCCCAATCAGAAAAGATTCAACTAAAGATGGGATATTATTTACCAATCGGATATGATTCTATTCTGTCTCAAGAAATATCTCTCCTCCTCAAACAAAAAAATCTAGAGGATTTGGTTGATATCTGGAAGAGGATGAGTCTGTCAAGACAAGAGCAGTTTTGTCAGAGACACGATCATATAGCACACCTTCTAGCAGTAGTTATTGATGATCAACTAATCAGAGCTGTAGCATAATTTTAGGATCCTGCATACAAGTGTTTCATCTTTAATGAAGCTGATATGACTTCCACCATCGAAGAATATTTGATTTTATTGGGTTTACACCTCAAGGTTCCTGATAAGATATATGTCAAAAAATACAAGTCAAGATTTTGTAAGGGTTTGGCTCAACTCATGGGGATAGACAAGGAAATTATGGATTCTCATACAAAGAAGAAATAAGAACAGGTTTGCCTACCTTGAAAGTTTTTGCATGAGTTTCTAGTACAATATGCCAATGAAGAACAGGGGTTAGATATATTTGCCTTAGCCATATACAGAATGGTGATCTTTCCAAAGGTTTTGAGTTATATTGAGATAGCGATGGTTGACTTTTTCGAGAGTGTGATCAATTGCTGTAATCTTTCAACGGTAATATTAGCAGAGACTATCAGATCTTTGAGTTATTGTCGTCGGAATGGAGGGCACTTTATAGGTTGCATACAGTTATTGTACTTATGGATGAAAAGTCATTTTGAATGGGGAAATGGTGCTTTCTCGAAGCTTTATATCCGTAATCGTGCTTCAATAAAAGAATTTTATGAAAGTGGGTGGTCAGAATAAAAGTCTAAAAAGAATTGGATAACTTTCTTACAAAAGTTTACTAGTGCCAAAGTGAGATGGTTGGCCCCATGGATGAATCGTGAGCCTATGTTGTATCAATGTGGGGATAGTACAGTGGTCCCACTTCTGGGTTTATGGGGAGCAACAAATTATGCACCACTCCTAGTGATAAGGCAGTTTGGGGCAGAACAGTTCATTCCTATGACTTATGGGCTTCATCAGTTAGATTTCTCTTACAGTGAGCTTAAAGCATTTTAGAGGATGAATGAGATGATTAAAGCATGGAAAAATCCCTGAATGGTGAGTCCTGAACCGTTTACTGATAAAGTCACTCCAGGGTACTTGGTTTGGAGAACAAAAAGAAGACAAAAAATGGTATTCACTTATGAAATCTCTCAACCACCAACAGAAGAAAAACTTGAAGAGACACCATCAAAATTAGAGCTTGCAACAAAAGAATTTGAGTCTGAAAATGGTAAGTTAAAGCAAGAAATCTAGAAGCTTCAAGAAGAAAATGACTAATGGAAAGATAGAGCTGAAAGTCATAAAGTTAAAGTTCACAAGATTGCTAGAGAATGTGATACAGCTATTGAAGACCTAACAAAGCTACACCAAGAGCATAAAAGGTTATGTATGAGAGAAAGGGCCAAAGAGATAACCATTGTCGAGCTGACTGAAAAAAATGCAAGATTGAAGCAAGAGTATGATGAATTGAAAGAAAAAAGTACCCAAGTACAAATAAAGAATAACATGCTAAATAGTTATCTGAATAGGCTAAGGCAAAAGTTGAATGAACAAGAAGACCATATTGCTGCATTGGTTAGGGAGCATAGAGAATTATCATACCAAGTTTGGTGTGGTAAAAGAGAGAACCTAGGAAGATAAAAATACATCAAGCACCTAACAACCCAAATCTGTAAAGGGGTATGCAAGGCAAGAGAGATGGTGGAAGAGGCAGAGGCATTAAAACAAGTGGTAACCCCAGTAGGAGAACATGGACAGCATCTGTTGAACTTCATTGAGGAAGCCAAGACCCAGTATGAACAGATCAAGCAATTTTATGGTTATAGTTCTAGGGTGATAAACTCAATGTAGATAAAAGTTTTTATGAATAAATCTTTTAATTGAATATCGTCTTTAAGGCAAATGTTCTTTGCATACATGCATTTTTCATTCATTACATTCTCATTCATTACACTTAACAAAGTAACCATGTGATAGTCATGCAAATTTACTAATTCTAAGATATGGTACTCAAGGTTCAAGGATAGCTCCATTTAGTGAGAACTTTGCCCATCGATACAACATAAGATCCAGAGCTAAACAAATGGAGCAAGAAAATTCTCACAGATTTGAAAAGATAGAAAAAGTACAAAAAAAGATTGAAAGTGAGTTGAGCAAGATTCTAGATGCTCTTAATAAGCTGAATAAGGGAAAAAGAGTTGAAGAAAATACAAGCCAACAAGTTCCCCCATTGCAAGAAGTGGCTGACCTTTTATATCCTCCAAGTTTTGGCCCACCTCAAGCCCAATTTGCACAAAAAGTTCTACTATAACACTTCGCATATCCAACATATCCTAGAATACCATCAGCTTCCAACTCAAGGCATTATAATAGCTATGTAAATCCTGTCTTTATTGAAAAGGCAGTAGAATCAATTCCTGATCTAGATGATTTGAAAAAGAAGGAGAAAGAAAAGATAAGAGTGAAAACTCAGGAAAGCTCTAAGATTAGTATGCTAGAACAAAGGCTACAGGCTGTGGAAGGATTTGGTTTCTATGGTTCAGTTAATGCTGCTGGGCTTTGCTTAGTCCCTAATGTAGTCATTCCTCATAAGTTTAAAGTACCAGAATTTAAAAAATATGATGGTACGAAGTGCCCCAAAACCCACATCACCATGTATTGCCGAAAAATGGTAACTTATGCTCATGATGAAAAACTCTTGATGCATGTCTTTCAAGATAGCCTTACAGGCTCAGCGACCAAGTGGTATGTTCAGCTGGATAGAACCTGCATTCGTTTTTGGAGCGATATGGCTCATGACTTCATCAGTCAATATCAACATATTATCAATTTGGCCCCTGATCGTTTGTCTCTACAGAACCTGAAGAAAAAGGTAATTGAGTCTTTTAAAGAGTATGCCCAGAGATGAAGGGATATAGCTTTTCAGGTACAACCTCCACTGACTGAGAAAGAGATCACAGTACTATTTTTTAGTACTTTGAAACCTTCCTATTATGAAAAAATAATAGGAAATGCAACAAAAAACTTTGCTGATATGGTAATCTCGGGAGAAATTATTGAGAATGACATCAAGAATGGCAAGCTGAAAGAAAATGAAACATCTAGTAAGAAAGTCCTGAAGAAGAAAAAAACTAAAGCTCAGGCTGTGAGCTTTGATTGATAGCAATTAGGGGCTATCAACCCTACTCACTACCAGGATACCTGCCATATTACCCTACTGTAAATAATACTTCCCCTTACCCATATCAACCATTTGTACAGTCCCCTTACCCCCAAACATATCAAACTCCTCCTAGGCCTCAAAATACCACATACAGTCCTAACACTCAGCCTATCCCAATACCTCAAAATCATCCAACTAACCCCATGGGTGGTTCACGGGACCAACGAATTACCCGTGAAAAACATGTATTTGACCTAATCCCAATGACTTATTGTCATAACGATTTTGAAACCGCCAAATGTAAATGGTGTTTTAAAATCGAAGTAAATAGAATGGAGTCGCCACCAATCTTTGTTAGGGTGTGATTGGCTACACAAAAGTTTATCTTTTTAATAAAACTATAAAACGGATTTAAAGTTTATCAAAAAGATAATTTCGGTCTATGAAAAATCAGGTTTGATCCCGGAGTCGGTTACGCATGAGGAAGGATTAGCACCCCCACAACGCCCATAAATTGGTACCATTTAATTACACGCTATTTTCGGTGTTGGATAAAAATGATTTTAATTTGAAATTTAACACTAATTCCCTTCACTTGAATAAAATTTTGCTAAAATATTTATTTAGAAATATTGAAAAAATCTTTAAGTTAAAGAATTATCTTAAAATTTTTCAACATCTAGGCCAAATTTAAAATAACTCTTTTTACTTAAGATTTAACATAATAATCCATAAAATAAAATAACAATCTTTATAGAAAATAATTGTTAGCGACTCTCCAACGTCTAGGCAGAGTACCAAGAATTATTTCTTTCGGAATGTTATTTTTATTTTATTTTATAATATCATAATTTTTTAAAAAGTAGTACAAATAAAAATTAAAGACAGAATAGTACAAATAAATACTAATAATAATATGCTAATGTGTGTATGTCAATGAATGTTATGTAAAATGAAATGTAATTTAAAAGTTGGATTCTTAAGTATAATAAGACCACCCTCACTCTCCAACATCTAGGCAGAGCTTAGGTGCGACTGTTTATATTTAAGCTCCCAATTTACTATTATACTTTTTATTTATTAATCTTATTGTTGATGCAAATTAAGAAATTGTGTGAAAAGAATTAATGAAGTAAAATTTCCTAAATACCCCATCATCTAGGCGGCATTCGGGAACAAATTGCTTCAAATAGAATTTTCACACGTGTCTTTAGGATTTTTAGGACTTTGGATTTTAAGAGGTTTTGAATTTTAGGGGATTTTGGATTTTTAGGGGGTTTTAAAAACTTAGGATTTTGAAAATTAAAAATTAATGTTTAAGATTTAAGTAAAACGCAAACATCTCTAAAAATCCCCATCATCTAGGTGGACTTTCGGAGCAAGTTCAATTTTTTATAATTTTTCAAAACTAATTAAAAATTTCTTATGTGTTTTTTTATGAAAATTTATTCATAATAATTCCCCAACATCTAGGCAGAATTATCTTTTAGAAAAATATTTTTTATTCCCTCCAACATCTCGGAAGGAAAAATAATAATAATAATAATAAATATTTTTTTTTAACATTTTTAATATATTTTTAACTATTATTTGTTTTCAATTTTATTATTATTAAAACAATTAAACATTTATTCTAACAAATTTAAAAATTTATCATGCATAAATATAAAAATATACTTAAAATAACAAAAATAATAATATAAAAAATTAGAAAATTAAAAAAAAAATTTTTTTACCTGAACCGGACTGGGCAACGGTCCGATCAACGCTGGTCTGGACTGGTCTGACCGGTTTTGCGATTCGATAGGTGGTTCGGGCGATCCAATGGTTCGAACAGGCTCAAACCGGTTCACTGGACCGGTTCAAGGTTGGATGAAGCGGGTTGACGGATCGGTTTGTGCGGATCTCGAGTCAGATCCAGGTCCACGTGCTGATCCTCTTTGGTTAAAACGACGTCGTTTTGCGTCGTCGTCGGCGGTGGTCGCTAGTGACCGAAAAATGCCAAAATACTTCCAGAAGCGCTCTTCAATGCCCTCTTCCAAGATCTGACCTCCTTTTTATCGAAAACAACCCCGATCAATGTAGATCAAGGCTCAAAGTTTCTGTTTTCAATTTTTTTTTGTTTGTTTTGTTGAAGCAAGACTGATCTGTTTTCTTGCTTTTGCAGGTAGCTTCGCGCTGGGTTCCTCCCTGAGGGGAGGACTGTAGTTTCTATTTTTTTTTTGTAGTTTTTTTTTTGTTTTTGACAGAATCTCCCCCTCCTTCTTCTCTGTTTTTTTTTTCTTCACTAGGAGCTCTATTTATAGAACTCCAGCCATATGCATTTGGAGGGAAAGGCATGGGGCTCGATCACGGGATGTAAACACGAGCCCTGTGCCTCTTTTATTCATTTCTGTCTTATCTGGCGTTTGTCAACGAAAGGAGTAATTAGAGGGGTGGAGGATAAGGTCTGGTAGCAGTGGCGTCGGGGACGGCACCACTGCCATCTTTAATTTTTTTTATCTTCTGTTTTCTTTTTTTGGTATTTTTTGTTTTGTATTTTTGTTTTATATTTTGTATTATTTTTGGTATTTTTTTTTGTATTTCGTATTTTGTAATATTATTGTTTTTATTTTATTTTTTTTTAGACAAAAATTGATGTCTACAGCTGCCCCTCTTTGCACATTACTGATAATTAGTAATAGAGCAAAGATAAAGACAACAATTTTGTCCAGAATCCAAACAGATTTTTTTTTTTAGGTCAGGTCAAGTGATAAAGAAAATGACATTGTGTGTACAAAGAATCGATTAAGGCAATACCGAAAGTCGAATAATAAAGAAAGTGATCAGGACGACACTACGAGTTAAGGAATAACAATATCAGGATTGAACTTGGATTGAATCACAAGTCTAAAATGAGGAGACTGGGATTAAACCATGAGTCAGAAGATAACAACAACAATCGAGATTAAACTACGATTTTAAATTAAAGAGATCAAGATTGAACTACGAATCGAAGAATAAGAAGATTGGGATTAAACCACGAATCAAATATTAACGATGACTGGGATTGAACCGTAAGTCGAGGGAATTAATGAAATGATCGGGATTAAACCACGAGCCAAAGATTAAAGATGACTGGGACTAAACCGCAAGTCAGAAAATTAATGTAATGATCGGGATTAAACCACGAGTCAAAGATTGAAGATGACTGAGATTGAACCACAAGTCAGAGAATGAAATGATCGGGATTACACCACGAGTCAACGATTAAAGATGACTGGGATTGAACCGTAAGTCAGAAAATTAATGAAATGATCGGGATTAGACCACGAGTCAAAGATTAAAGATGACTGGGATTGAACCGCAAGTCAGAGAATGAAATGACCGGGATTAAACCACGAGTCAAAGATTAAAGATGACTGAGATTGAACCGCAAGTCAGAGAATTAATGAAATGACCGAGATTAAACCACGAGTCAATGATTAAAGATGACTGGGATTGAACTGCAAGTCAGAGAATGAAATGATCGGGATTAAACCATGAGTTAAAGATTAAAGATGACTGAGATTGAACCGCAAGTCAGAGAATGAAATGACCGGGATTGAACTGCAAGTCAGAGAATGAAATGATCGAGATTAAACCACGAGTTAAAGATTAAAGATGACTGGGACTAAACCGTAAGTCAAAAAATTATATAAGACTGAGCTGTAAGTTGAAAAATAAGAGATTAGGTACTTCATAGACTGACAGTTTTGATTTTAAAAATAAGGCCATCATCTTTGTTTCGAGAAAGAAAAATGCTGATTCTTCTTGATATCTCATAAAGAAACTTTCTATGCAACTTATCGAGAGGCATGTAATGTGTTCAATGATTGTGATGAATGAAAAGACAAAGATGCCATCAACAAATTATATCATGCATTTCATCCAAGTTAATTCAACTTTTGGTTCAATTCTTTCAAACTTTAAAAGCCGCTTCCCGTAATCTCGTCCTTTTGACTCTTTCAATTTTTGACCAGAAATCTCTGTCTCATGACGGACCCATCTAGCTTTTAATCGCTCTAAAATCTTTTTTTTTTTATCCTCAGTAACCAATCGATTCTCATTCATTCTTTTTGCCCCCGTGTTACTATTTTTGTCATCCTCATATTGCATTCTCTTTTCGAGCGATGCGTTGGTCTATTATGAACTTTATCAATCAATATCTTAATTTTCAATGACAAATGCAATGATTTCAGGTTCAAAGTTGGGTGTGCAATACGATCAGTAATAGGATATTTCAGGTTTAGAAAGATAAGCTTTTCGAGACATAAAGAATAGTTGATTCAAAAGTATTTCAAAAATCAAATATCAATTCTCTAAATAATGAACATTTGAACGACTTTGGCCTACTCGGACCAGGTCTTTTTCCAAAAACCCGTTACATTTACGATCTTGTCACCTGTGATTTTATATGACCAATCTTTGTCCCATATCTGTGACTAATGAGAACTTGCCCCCTAAAAATCATATATTTTAATTCTGATGACAATTCGTCCATGTGGTGCCCCTCTTTTATTCTCTGAAAAAAACTTTCTCCGAATTCCATCTTCATTCAAGCCACCTTTACAGGTTTTTAGCTTAAATGACCCCTTTTTGACTCAAACCACCCTTTTCGGGTTTTCAATCTGAATCACTTCCTTTCTCATTTTTTTTCATTTTTCCTATTTCTTCATTTTTTTCATTTTTTCATTTTTTTTGTTTTTTTTTTATTTTTTTGCCTCTTTTTTTTTAAGCAAAATATTTCTTGACAATGTCTGAATTTACAGGACTTGGCAATTCATCTCCGTCTTTTTCTGTAAGGATCAGAGCCCCATCAGAAAAAGCATTTTTTACCACATACAAACCTTTCCAGTTGGGCGTCTATTTTCCTCTATTGTCATGCTGATATGGCAAAATCTTTTTCAAAACCAATTCACCCTCACGAAAGCATTGGGGTCGTCCTTTTGTCATATGCTCGTATAATTCTTCTTTGATACATTTGTCCATAACTGAGTGCTGAGAGCCTTTTCTCTTCAATAAGATGCTCAAAACGATCTTGAACCCATTCTACCTCATCTAATTTTGCCTCCATCAACACCCTCAGAGAAGAAATTTCCACTTCAATTGGTAGTACAGCTTCCATCCCATATACTAGTGAAAATGGGGTGGCCTTTGTGGAGGTTCGAATTGATGTTCTATAGGCAAGCAAGGCAAAAAGTAACTTTTTATGCCAATCCTTATATGTGTCAGTCATTTTCCCCAATATTCTCTTGATGTTCTTATTCGCAGCTTCCACTGCACCATTCATTTTTGGGCGATATGGTGCTGAATGATGATGCTTGATCTTGAATTGTGCACATAATTCTTTCATCATTTTATTGTTTAAATTGTTAGCATTATCTGAGATAATCCTTTTCGGGAGACCATATCGACATATTATCTCTCTTTTTATAAATCTACACACTACTGATCGCGTAATACTAGCATACGAAGCTGTTTCCACCCATTTTGTGAAATAATCGATTACCATAAAGATAAATCGATGCCCATTTGAAGCTTGAGGGGTTATGGGTCCGATCACATCCATTCCCCACATGGAGAAAGGCCATGGTGGTGCCAAGACGTGCAATGGGACTAGAGGGGGATGAATTTTATCTGCATAAATTTGACATTTGTGGCACTTTCTAGCATAACTGATGCAATCATTTTCCATTGTAGACCAGTAGTAACCAGCTCTCATGATTTGTTTGGCCATCATATGCCCATTAGCATGTGTTTCACAAATCTCTTCGTGTACTTCTTCAATTATCATTCTTACTTCCACTACATCAACGCACCTTAGCAAAATTTGATCTCGACTCTTTTTATATAGGATTTCTCCATCAAGCACAAAACCTGCTGCTAATCTTCTAATGATCCTCTTATCATTTTTTGAAGCATGCTCTGGGTAGTTTTGACACTTGATATACTGTACAATGTCATAGTACCATACCTGTCGATCTACCTTTTCTTCCACATCTGAACAGTGAGCTGGTAAAACTTTCATTTGTACTCTAATGGGCTGGATTCCCATACCATTATTTAACTTAAACATCACTGCCAAAGTGGCCAAAGCATCAGCAATCTAGTTTTCTTCTCGAAGAACATGTTGAAATTGAATCTTTTGAAAATGTTTCCTCAAGCCAGCTATGTGCTTTTGGTATAACATTAGTTTCGAGTCCCTGGTCTCCCATTCACCTTTTAGTTGATAAATTACCAAGGCAGAATCTTCATATACTTCTAGTGTTTCAATTTTCTTTTCAATGGCCATCTATAACCCCATGACACATGCCTCATATTCAGTGACATTATTTGTGCAATTGAAATCTAACCTTGCAGTACATGGGTAATAATTTCCTTCTGGGGATATTAACACTGCTCCAATGCCATGCCCCATTATATTGGATGTCCTGTCGAAAAATATTTTCCATACCTCTCTTATAGGCTCTTTATCTTCATTTTGTAAGATTGCCATCAAATCTTCATCTAAAAAGTCAAACTTCATAGGTTCATAATCTTCTGTAGTTCGATCAGTAAGAAAATCAGCAATTACACTCCCTTTTATGGATTTTTGTGTCACGTACACAATATCATATTTTGATAGCATGACTTGCCATCTTGCTAGCTTGCCTGATAAAGATGGTTTTTCAAAAATGTACTTGAGAGGATCCAATTTTGATATTAGTCACGTTATTTGGTAGAGCATGTATTGTCTGAGTCTACGAGTAGTCCAAGCTAGGGCACAACATATTTTCTCTATTTGGGGGGTACTTGGTCTCGTACTCTGTAAACTTTTTACTCAAATAGTATATAGCATGCTCTTTCTTACCAGTTTCATCTCTTTGTCCCAATACACATCCCATCGATTTTTCTTGAACCGTTAGATATAAAATCAATGGTCTTCCTGCAACTGGTAGAACCAACACCGGTGGGCTTATCAAATACTCTTTAATCTTTTTAAATGCATTTTGGCATTCTTCATCCCATTCACCAGGATTATTTTTACGAAGTAACCTGAAGATTGGATCACATTTCAAGGTAAGTTGGGATATGAAGCGAGAAATATAATTCAATCGTCCTAAAAAACCTCTCACCTCCCTTTGCGTTCATGGTGCTGATAATTCTTGAATGGCTCAAATTTTGTTAGGGTCTACTTCTATACCTCTTTCACTGACTATAAACCCTAACAATTTTCCAAATTTAACACCAAAGGTGCATTTGGCTGGATTCAGCTTGAGCTGGTATCTTCGTAATCTTTCAAAGAGCTTTTTGAAATTAACAACATGATCTTTCTCTTCCTAAGACTTAGCTATCATGTCATCAACATATACCTCTATCTCCTTATGCATCATATCATGAAAGAGAGTGACCATTGCTCTTTGATATGTGGCACCAGCATTCTTTAGCCCAAAAAGCATAACTTTATACCAAAACGTGCCCCACATTGTCACAAATGTAGTTTTTTCCATATCTTCACGAACCAAGCCATTTTGATCTGATTATAGCCAGAGAAACCATCCATGAATGAAAAAGTGGAGTGCTTAGCAGTGTTATCCACAAGGGTATTAATATGTGGCAATGGAAAATTATCCTTCGGGCTAGCCCTATTTAAATCTCGATAGTCCACACACATTCTAACTTTTCCATCTTTCTTAAGAACTGGGACTATATTGGCTACCCATTCAGGGTATTCGACTATTTCTAAGAAACCAGTGTCAAATGGCTTTTTTACTTTTTCTTTTATCTTCAGTAACATTTCTGGCTTCATGCGTCTCAACCTCTGTTGTACTGGTCGACATTCTGGTTTTAAAGGTAGCCTATGCTCAACTACCTTTGTGCTAAGTCCCGACATATTCTGCTAAGACCATGCAAATACATCAATGTACTCTTGCAGCAGATTCACCAACTTTTGCTTCTCAATTGGTGATAGTGAAGTACTGATCCTGACTTCTTTCTTATTATCACCATATTCCAAATTTAATGGGTCAGTTGATTTCTGGTGAGGTTCTATAATTTTTTTTCTTGTTTCATCCATTTCAACAAATCATGAGGTAAATCATAGTCTTCTGAATCAACATCGTTATCAAGATCGCTAATGTGAGTCAAATTTTCAAAATCAAACCCGGTGTTATTGCCATGGTCATCCATAATGTTCATTATTAGAAAACCTGAAAATGGGTATAATCACAAAAAGATATATATTGATCTTGGCAAGGGCAAAAAGAATGGAAAAAAATAATGAAAAATAGAGAACAGGGTATAAGTGGAATGCATTGCATTCATCATTTTATTAAGACAATGAAAATAAGCCCATACACTTAACCTCCACATGCTCTTGGGCAGAAGCAATTGGAATTTTTTAGTTTAAAGGTTCAAGGATAACAAAAACGATACACCATTCTTTGAGTCTCCTAAAAAGGAAAAAAGATCTCTTCATCTTGATCTGCTTCCATTTGAAGTCGTGAGAAAGCTTTCTCTAATCCCATTACCAGTCCTCCTTGTTCAACTCCTGTCGACCCAGGATGGATATGCCCGATTGAAAGAAAAGTTTCGTATAAATAAGGGAACACCATTTTCCCATCAATCGAATTTTATCCTTTGAGGCGCGCCATTCTCTTTTCTTTCTTTTCCAACATTACATTCTTCTTATCAGTAACTGAAGGCTTGTAGCCTAACCCCCATCTTTCTTTATTTTCAATCTGGCATGGTGCTCTTGCAATTCCTTGTAGAGCTTTCCCTAAGCCTTGCTCGACTCGCCAACCCTTACCAGCAGTCTGCTTGATCATCATGTTCGTAACTTTTGATAATTGAGGGATCGATATCCTTAACCCTTCTTTTACGTAAGTAGCGTTTGCTACTTCAAAAGCTCTGAAAAAATATTTAATTGCTTCTTCTGCTGTCTCAACGTAGGGAGTTGTTAAGGTCTTTGTTACCAACAAGTCCTCCTCACCATCCACACAGACTTGTTTTCCTTCTATGATAAATTTTACCTTCTGATGTAGTGATGAAGGTATAGCTCCGGTCGTGTAAATCCAAGGTCTTCCAAGTAGACAACTATATGCTGGAGTTATGTCCATTACTTGAAATATAACATTGAAGGTACAAGGATCAATCTATAATGGAATCTCTATGTCGCCAATTACCTCTCTTCATGCCCTATCAAATGCTCTTACAATCATATGGCTATTTTGTATGTGAGAGGGATCCACTGGAAGCTTTGATAATGTCGTCAGAGGCATAACATTGATAGATGATCCATTATCAATCAGTACTTTGGCCATAGTGTGAGACTTACACTTGATAGTAACATGTAAGGCCTTAACACTACCACGTCCCTCCGGAGGTATTTCATCATCATTGAAGGTGATAAAATTTGGAGCTATAATATTTCCAATCATATGATCAACCTTCTCAACAGAAATGTTGTGCTCGACATAAGCTTGGTTAAGCACTTTCAACAAAGCATTCCTATATGGCTCAAGTTTAGTAGTAGCGACAGTAAGAAAATACGAGCTGGTAATTTATTCAGCTAGTCAACCACACTGTACTCACTGTGTTTGATGATCTTTAGAAATTCACAAGCTTCTTTTTCTGACACCGGTTTGTTAATTTGGACTTTGGAGCTTACCACCGATTGAAAATCTTGGCTTTCCCTTGTGTCTTCTTCTCTTATCTTGCCTTTCCCTTTCCTGACCCTTTCTGACATTTTAAGAGTGTAAATTCGATCACTTCGGGTCATTTTTCCTACTCCCGTTATGTTGATGGTATTCTCCGTGCTTGGATTATTCGAGGTCATATTAGGCCCTCGTATCACTACATCATAATCATATCGCCATGGGACTACTTTGTTGGTCTGATAAGAGAATGGACTAAGGACATGAATGGTCATTGGTGTCCTGGGAGAGAAGATAGTTTTCTCAATTAGGGGCTCTGATTTTTCATCATAGTAAACAGTGAGGGGTTTAGGGATAAAAGACTTGCTAGGACGCTCGTCACCCATTGTATTCACACTATTTTCATCATATTCATCGTAGAATTCAATGATGGCCTTATCCATCAAGCTCTGTAATGTTTGCTTAAAGACCTCATAATTTTGGATCGAATGTCCAATTGTTCTCCCATGATATTTATAAAAATGGTCTGGGTCTTCATGATTGCCATTGTCATCCGAAAATAGTAGTTAAATCATGCCCGTCTCATACAAACAGTCATATACCCTTTCACAAGGGGTCCTCACTTCATCTGTGCATCTTCTGATCTTTTCACATTTTTCCTTACCCACCATATTGATTTTCCCTTCGGTGTGATCAGGCAAAGGGTTTCCACTGACATTCGGCTTGAATTAGTATCAAAAGATAAAAGCTCGTCATTTATCAAACCTTGCACCTTGTGTTTAAATGTCGTGTAATTTTCAGTAGAGTGTCCTGTAACTCCGTAATTATAATCGCACTTGGCGTTAGGGTCATACCAACTTGGGTAAGGTGGTCTCAACGGTTTTGTATAAGTAGGAGCGGCAAGGTGGCCTCTCATTAACTGAGGGTATAAATCGGTGTAAGACATAGGAATTGGGTCAAAATGAGGTCTTTCCCGATTATTATTATTTTGTGAGTTTCTTTGATTGCTGTTTGGGTGGGTCGATTGGGTAAACGGTCGAACTAGAGGTGTAAAGGTGTAATTGGATGATTAAGGGCTAAAACTTGGTCTGGGTAGCGGTTGTTAGGGTGCTCAATAATGGTATGGTTGTTGAGAAACTTGGTTTGTGGCAGGGTAGTAAGGGGGATATGGATTATACGGGACAAAAAGATGGTGTGGAGGATTTCTGTGAGTGACAGCATGTGTCTCCTGCTCTTTCTTCTTTAAAGTTACTGTCTTCTTTTCAGACCTTTCAATTTTACCACTTTTGATAGTGTTCTCTATCGTCTCTCCTAAGATTACCATGTCAGAAAAGTTTTTCGTGGCATTCCCTACCAATCTATCATAATACGAGGCCTTCAATGTATTGACGAATAGCACGGTTATCTTCTTTTTTGTCAGTGGTGGTTGAACCTGGGCCGCTGCATCCCTCCATCGATGTGCGTATTCCTTGAAGGTTTCCATCGATTTTTTTTTCATATTTTACAATGACAGCCTATCAGGGGCTGTATCCAAGACGTGCTTATACTGGGCAAGAAAAACTTTGGCCAAGTCTTTTCATGAATTGATTTTGCTTTGATTTAACTGCACATACCATTTAGCTGCTGAACCAATCAAACTATCTTGGAAATAGTGTATCAATAGTTTATCGTTATGGGAATGACCTGTCATCTTTCTACAAAATATGATAATATGAGCAGAAGGACATTTTGTCCCATCATATTTCTCAAAATTTGGGGTCTTAAATTTGGGTGAGATAACCAAGTCAGGCACTAGGCTGAGCTCATTAGCGTCAATAACCCCATAAATGTCATTACCTTCAACCGTTTTGAGCCTCTCTTCGAGTTGGTCATACTTATCTTGAATTTTTGAATTTATAACAGGTTCTGACATTTCGTGAGACTTCTTTTGTTCAACAGGTTCGTCAAGATTTGGTACCATGATGGGATCGATTGGAATGGGTCGATCGTTGATTTGTAGAATGATTAACATAGGGGTGAGATTGTGCACTTGGTGGTTGTATGTGTATACCCTGAGGAACTTGAGCCTGAACCTGAGGCGGAGTGAATCCCAGAGGGTATAATGGCTCTTCTATATTAACCTCATCTCTTGTCCTTGACGCGCCAGTGACTCCTTTTCCTTTCATTGAACCAAGCAACAGTTGTCTTAATTCAGTCATTTGTGCTTCGATGCTTTGCTGTATTTCCATCACTCTTTCTCGTATTTCTTTCTGTGCCCTTTTGACCCTTTCAAATATAGCGGTATTCTCTTCTTCCATGGCTTGAGTTTGAGAACGAGTATTATATCTATGCAAAATTGATGAATTTTGGTTCTTTGGCTTTGCTATCCTTGAACCTTAGTTTATTAACCATGAATTAGATCGCATGATATAATGTCATTGATATTATTGTTAGCATGAAAATGAATGCATGAAATGAATGAAATGCAAATTAGGGTACTGTCTTAGATCGATCGAAACAAAAAGAAACTTTTATTAACCATGGGAGTCTTTATACATTATCCGATCATTCTTGCATTAAAGCCATAAAAATATTTTACTTGAGCATATTGCTCCCTAGCTTCATACAAAAAGTGCAATAATCTTTGACTGTAACCTTGGGTTGGTACAATCTCCCATTTCAGTGCTTTTGCCTTTTCAACCATGTTGCTTGCTTTTCGAATAGCCTTGTAGATTTGAGTAGTCAGATGTTCAATGTATTGCTGCCTCCTTAAACTTTTTACTCTCCACATCTCTCGAGCATCTACCTTCATATTGCAAGTGCGAGCCCAATGATCTTCTCTATCTTGCCACTCAGTCAAAATCTTGTCTATGTGACTCTGATTACTTGTCAATTGAAGTTTCAAGCTCATTAATTCATGCTCTAAGGCTTTTTTCTCACTTTGTAAATCGAAGTTCTTGCTTTGTTCCCTCTTTAGTTCAGCTTTTAGCTTTTCACTTTCTCTTTGATGCCTTGCTACCTTTTCAGAAGCTCTTGAAAGTTTTTTTTTCCATTCATGCTGTTCTTTGGTGAGTGTGGAGATTATTTCTTTGTTTTTTCAAGCTCTGTTCTTTCAATATTCCACCATATCTCGTAGTTCCTCCACATCTTTCTTAGATCCCTTCAAAGGTCTACTATCCAATCTCAATTTCTTATTTTCTTGATGCATATTTTGTAGATCTTCTTTCAATACTTTTCATTCTTTAGTCAACTTTTATACTGCATCATCTTTCATCATCAAATCATATCTTAATTGGTTGACCTGATCCATCATAGCCATCTTTTCTTTCTCTAACCTTTTCTTTTCAATCTCAAACTCCCGTTGAGTGATCTCAAAAGTTGATAATATTGGAACTGAAATAGGAGCTGACAACTTCTCTGAAACATCGACTGGTAGAGGCTTATTTTCGTTAACCCTTTTTATCTTCCAGGTAAGGTAGCCTTCTGTAACATTATCTGCAAATCTAGCTGGACTCATTTGGTTGACTTGCTTCTATGCTTTGATGATTTCACAAATCTTTTTCACGTAACCGGGTGTCCCATAATCGAACTCGAGTGAATTGAGTCCATGAGTCATAGGGATAAATTACCGTGAGTCATATTGTCTTTGAACCATAAGGGGCGCGTAACTCATTGCCCCCCATATTCCTAACAAAGGTACCCATGACTTATATCCACAACTATATAAGATGGCCATCGGAAGCATCCATGGTGCCTTCCATGTTACATCATCGCTAGTGAGCTTTAGAAAGAATGCCAAGCATTGACCTTTTGTCCAATCTTTCCTCCATTCTTTAGCAATAAACTCCTTGATAGGACTGAAATAAACGGAGAATGGCCGAAATGATGTCTTTTCTTTTCCCCAAAAATGACTTCTGAGCCAAACAAAAAGTAGATGAGCACACCCCATAAATCATCCTTCACTTTTTCTTCTACAAAAATTAAGTGATTTAATAGTCTCTGCCAAAATAATTGGTGAAGGGTTTATACCTTTATCTAATTACTCAAAGAAATCCACCACTGATGTTTTTATATGTCCTAAAACCTTAGGGAATATCATCAATCCATAGATGGCCAAAGCAAACACATCCAATCCCTGATCAGTATCAATATACTTTCTTATGTATTCGAGTAGAAAAGCTGATGGAATGGTCTCAACCCCATTCTTTTCTTTCTTGTGCTTGTCTATCTCTTCAACCTCCACTTGTATGATCTTGGCTAACTTCTTTCTATATCCAATAGTCTTATGCTCTTTCCAATAGATTTTATCTTGATTGGTAGACTCTATCCGGAGTAAAAAAGAATATTCTTCGATCGTGGGGGCCAAGTCTTCTTGGTTGAATACAAAGCATCGATAAGATGGATCCCAGAACTGTATTGCGGCTCTCATCAACTGTTCATCAACCTTTACTGACATAAGCAGTGCCACATCCCCGTATTTCTTAGAAAAAGATTTTTTTCTCTCTGTTCTCAACTATTTCCAAATGGCTTCCAATTCTGATATATTATTCTGACTGAGATCCATATGCATTGACTGTGGTAGCATTGATATGTGACCATCTACTAAGCAATCTCTTTTTTTTCTCTGAGTACCTTTTGAATGGCTCTTGACCTCTATGTAGCTCTTACACATGGATGACATCCTTTAGGTTTTTTGAAAGTTTTTCTTGCTAAAGATGGGGGTCCAAAATAATACCTTCTAGAAATATGGTACCTATATGATGCATGCAACAAAATTGAAGACAATAAAAGAATTAAACAAATCAATAATATAAATAAAACAAATAAACAAAAATGAGTAAATGAATGAACAAACATACGTCATAACAGAATATACATAGTGTCCTAATTTAGGTAATTTTCTCGTAAAAGGGACAATATAACTCTATCCTAAAGTTGAACCTTACGGCTCATTATATGTCATGTTAAGCTTTACGCGTCTAAAGGTTCCCAGACTATTCCTCACATCATTGTCCATTATAGACTAGTAAGGCTCTCCAATCCTTACCCATTATAGGTTGCTAACGGAACGGGTTCAATCTGAGTGGAAATGTTTTGCTAGCAAATGCGGAGGTTATCACCTCACGAGAGCATAGCTACTTCACTTCCTCCTAAAAGGGATAGAGCTCGGGTCTAGAGCTCATGCATGAATATGCAAAATGTGTGCACAATAATGTATTAATTAAAATAACATGAATAAATCATAACCACAAAATCAAAATAAATTAATAACTAACATACAATTTGTTTTATTTATTAACAAATTTTTTTTTTTTTTGAAAAATCAAGGTGAAGGAAATTAAAAGAAATGTCAAATAAAACCAATTAAATCCAACAATTCTTAATAACGCATAATTAAAAGTTTTGGCTTGACTCTCGAATTTCGTCCCCAGTGGAGTCGCCAAGCTGTCGTAACAGTTTTGAGACCGCCAGACGTAAATGGTGTTTTAAAATCGAAGTAAATAGAATGGAGTCGTCACCAATCTTTGTTAAGGTGTGATTGGCCACCCAAAAGTTTATCTTTTTAATAAAACTATAAAACGGATTTAAAGTTTATCAAAAAGATAATTTCGATCTATGAAAAATCAGGTTGGGTCCAGGAGTCGGTTACGCATGGGAAGGATTAGCACCCCCACAACGCCCATAAATTGGTACCATTTAATTACGCATTATTTTCAGTGTTGGATAAAAATGATTTTAATTTGAAATTTAACACTAATTCCCTTCACTTGAATAAAATTTTGCTAAAATATTTATTTAGAAATATTGAGAAAATCTTTAAGTTAAAGAATTATCTTAAAATTGTCCAACATCTAGGCCAAATTTAAAATAACTCTTTTTACTTAAGATTTAACACAATAATCCATAAAATAAAATAACAATCTTTGTAGAAAATAATTGTTAGTGACTCTCCAACGTCTAGGCAGAGTACCAAGAATTATTTCTTTCGGAATGTTATTTTTATTTTATTTTATAATATCATAATTTTTTTAAAAGTAGTACAAATAAAAATTAAAGACATAATAGTACAAATAAATACTAATAATAACATACTAATGTGTGTATGTCAATGAATGTTATGTAAAATGAAATGTAATTTAAAAGTTGGATTCTTAAGTATAATATGACAACCTTAACTCTCCAACATCTAGGCAGAGCTTAGTTGCGACTGTTTATATTTAAGCTCCCAATTTACTATTATACTTTTTATTTATTAATCTTATTGTTGATGCAAATTAAGAAATCATGTGAAAAGACTTAACGAAGTAAAATTTCCTAAATACCCCATCATCTAGGCGGCATTCGAGAACAAATTGCTTCAAATAGAATTTTCACACGTGTCTTTAGGATTTTTAGGACTTTGGATTTTAAGAGGTTTTGAATTTTAGGGGATTTTGGATTTTTAGGGGGTTTTAAAAACTTAGGATTTTGAAAATTAAAAATTAGTGTTTAAGATTTAAGTAAAACGCGCACATCTCTAAAAATCCCCATCATCTAGGCGGACTTTCGGAGTAAGTTCAATTTTTTATAATTTTTCAAAACTAATTAAAAATTTATTATGTGTTTTTTTATGAAAATTTATTCATAATAATTCCCCAACATCTAGGCGAAATTATCTTTTAGAAAAATATTTTTTATTCCCTTCAACATCTAGGCAGGAAAAATAATAATAATAATAATAAATATTTTTTGAACATTTTTAATATATTTTTAACTATTATTTGTTTTCAATTTTATTATTATTAAAACAATTAAACATTTCTTCTAACAAATTTAGAAATTTATCATGCATAAATATAAAAATATACTTAAAATAACAAAAATAATAATATAAACAAAATTAGAAAATTTAAAAAAAAAAATTTTTTTACCTGAACCGGACAGATCAACAGTCCGGTTAGTGCTGGTCTGGACTGGTCTGACCGGTTCTGCGATTCGATAGGTGGTTCGGGCGGTCCAGTAGTTCGGACCGGCTCAAATCGGTTCACTGGACCGGTTCAAGGTTGGATGACGCGGGTTGACGGGTCAGTTTGTATGGATCTCGGGTCGGATCCGGGTCCACGCGTGGATCCTCTTTGGTTAAAACGGTATCGTTTTGGGTCTTTCCCTAAACGACGTCGTTTTGAGTTTTTGCTTTACTATATATAGCTGAAGATTTTTTTTTTGGTTTATTTGGTTTTTGTTTCAGAAAAAAAAAAAGAAAAAGAGGGAGAGAGAGCTGGGGGAGAAGTCTGGCTGTCCACCGTTCGATCGTCGGGCCACTGCTCCGACCGCCGCCTGGGTCACCGCCGATGGTGGTCGTTGGTGATCGAAAAATGCCAAAATACTTCCAGAAGTGCTCTTCAACGCGCTCTTCTAACATCTGACCTCTTTTTTGTCGAAAACAGCCTCGATCAGCGTAGATCGGGGCTCAAAGTTTCTATTTTCAATTTTTTTTATTTGTTTTGTTGAAGCAAGACTGATCTGTTTTCTTGCTTTTGCAGGTAGCTTCGACGCTGGGTTTCTCCCCAAAGGGAGGACTGTAGTTTCTTTTTTTTTTTGTAGTTTTTTTTTTGTTTTTGACAGAATCTCCCTCTCTTTCTTCTCTGTTTTTTTTTGCTTCACTAGGAGCTTTATTTATAGAGCTTCAACCATATGCGTTTGGAGGGAAAGGCATGGGGCTCGATCACGGGATGTAAACACGAGTCCTGTGCCTCTTTTATTCATTTCTGTCTTATCTGGTATTTGTCAACGGAAGGAGTAATTAGAGGGGTGGAGGGTAGGGTCTGGTAGCAGTGGCGCTGGGGACGGCACCACTGCCATCCTTAATTTTTTTTGTCTTTTGTTTTTTTTTTGGTATTTTTTGTTTTGTATTTTGTATTATTTTTGGTATTTTTTTTTGTATTTCGTATTTTGTAATATTATTTTTTTTATTTTTTTTTGGGGATAAAAATTGATGTCTACACTTATACAGAACTATATAGGGAACTTTACAACGATCATTTGATTATCCTAACAAGCTAGAACCCCTTAAGCCACCTTACCCCAAATGGTACGATCCCATAGCCCATTGTGACTACCATTATGGGATTGCTGGTCATTCCATCGAAAATTGCACTGTCCTAAAACACAAAATGCAACGATTAATCAGGAATGGAATGATTTGCTTTGATACAGAAGGGGTGACTGCATCGAATGTCAATGGCAATCATTTGCCTAATCATAATGTGAATGCCCTGAGTGAAGAACAGGAGCGCCATTTGAAGAAAGAAGTGGTAGAGATTAAGACACCTCCTAGTCAGCTGTTTGATATTTTGTGAAAAGCTAACATGATACAACTAGTGAGTCCACATAGTTATCATGGAGTATATGTAGTCGGCACTAGTTGTAAATATTATAGTGGGACAATAGGTCACTCTATTGAAACCTATGAGTAGTTTCACTAAGAGGTGCAAAAAATCTTAGATTCATACCAGATAGAGGTCTATGAAAGAAGAGAAGACTTAAGAAGCGTTAAGGTATCCATGACTGATAAGCCTGCAAAGTTATTTCTAAAGTCAGTGACAATCCATTGTGGGAACAAGCCAAAGTCAATCATAGATAAACTTATTCCCAGATCGATAACTTTTAAAGTTTCAACTTTTTTTTCGTACAAGGATGATAAAGTTATACCCTAGATATATGGCTGTGATACAGTAGTTCAGGGGTAAGAAGAGGATGTCTCCAAAGCTGACACTTTCAATATAACTAGTGCAGGAGGTATTACCCGAAATGGAAGGTGCTATACTCTAGAAATGTTAGAGAAGGCTAGAAGAGAGAAAGCCAAAAAAGGAGAAAGATGAAATAATCTTGAAATAGAACCCGAAAAAGATCACCCGAAACTGATATCAGAAAAAAAGATTTGTGAATTTTTGAAGCTGGTAAAACATAGTGAGTATTCAGTTGTTGAACAGTTGAATAAAATGCTAGCCCGAATCTCATTACTATCACTGCTACTAAACTCAGAGCCACACCAAAATACCCTACTGAAAGTGTTGAATCAGACATACGTAGCACATAATGTATCTGTTGAATATGTGAATCATTCGGCTAGAAATTTAGTCATGCCGAATCACATTTCGTTCAACGATGATGAGATTCCCTTTGAGGGAAAAGGAAATGCCAAGTCTCTGCACATCATGGTCAAGTACAAGAGCCATATCATAGCCAAAGTCCTTATCGATAATGGCTCTGCTATCAATGTCATGCCTATGTCAACTTTGGCAAGGCTACCCATTGATTACTCTCATATGAAAGACAGTTAGATGATTGTGAGAGCTTTTGATGAAACTAAAAGAGAAGTTCTGTGGGATATCAAGATGCCTTTGCAAATTGGGCTATGCACTTTCAATGTGAAGTTTCAAGTGATGGATAGCTCTCCGTCTTATAGCTATCTATTGGGAAGGCCATGGATTCACATGGCAGGAGCTGTGCCCTCTACCTTACATCAAAAGATCAAGTTTAATGTAGAAGGTCAACTAGTAGTGGTAGTTGGGGAGAAAGACATGCTAGTGACCCAACCGTTGAATACTCCATATGTAGAGGCTACTAAAGAAGCATTAGAATACTCCTATCAATCTTTTGAATTGGTTAATTCTATGGGTGAAGGACTTAAAAATCAACCCTTTTCAAGGATAGTGATGAGCCAAGTCATCAACAAGGGCTGGTATCCAGGACTAGGGCTAGGTAAGAACTTGTAGGGAATAAAAGAACCCCCAACGGTGATAGACAATAACGACAGGTTAGGCCTAGGCTATGAGATGGTAGAATGAAAGATCAAGAGAAGGCCAGTAGGAAAAATAGTAAGACTAATGGTTATTTCATACTTGTATGAGACTTTCAGACCTGGAAGATTCATGTATCCAGATACAAAAAAAAGCATGAAAAATGCTTTTGCCCAGTTAACCATTGATGCTATTGAAGATGAAGGGAAGATTAATCAAGAGGGGTGGGTTCGCCTTTGTCTGCCAGATTATGAGCTGAATAATTGGAGTGCCATCGAGATGCCTGTGACTTTTGAAACTAATACAATGTAATTGTTACATCCAATAGCTATTGCCCAAGGCATTGGGGTGATCTTTCTTGTTTGGACCATTTATCTTTTATTATTTTTAATAAAAATTAGAAAGGATGTATTTTCATTCATTTCTTCTTGTGTCTTCATTATTTCCATCTTTCCAAATACATCTTACCAACATATCTCATTTCATTCAATTTCAGGTCTTTAAATGAACATGAAGATAATTATAATAACAATCAAGAGGTTAGTTTTGAGAATTCAATTAACACTGATGAACTTGACAATGAAAAGAATTCTGAGGAATATGTTATGCCTACGGACCTAATGAGATTGATTGAACAAGAAAATAAGCCAATTGAGCCTCATCAAGAGATAGTTAACTTAGTAAATCTAGGGGATGAAGAAAATAAGAAAGATGTCAGAATTGACACTTCCCTTTCATCAGGAGATAGACAACGATTGGCAGACTTACTTCAAAAATTCATAGATGTATTTGCTTGGTCTTATTAGGATATGTCAGGGCTAAACACGGAGATAGTGGAGCACAGATTGCCTCTAAAGCCAGAATGTAAGCCAGTCTAGCAGAAACTGAGACGGATGAAGCTTGAAATGCTACTAAAGATCAAAGAAGAGGTGAAGAAACAATTTGATGTAGGTTTTCTACAAGTGGCTAAGTATCCAAAGTGGGTAGCCAATATAGTACCAGTTCCTAAGAAAGATAGAAAGGTACAAATATGTGTAGACTATCATGACTTGAATAAGGCTAGTCTAAAGGATAACTTTTCTTTGCCTCATATCGACACACTAGTAGATAACATGGCTAGGCATTCAATTTTCTCCTTTATGGATGGTTTTTCAGGGTATAATCAGATAAAAATGACTGCAGATAATATGAAAAAGACCACTTTCGTAACTATATGAAGAACCTTTTGCTACAAGGTCATACCTTTTGGGTTAAAGAATGCTGGGACAACATATCAAAGGGCTATGGTAACACTTTTTCATGACATGATGTGTAAAAAGATCGAGGTGTATGTAGATGATATGATTGCAAAATCTTGTAAGGATGAAGATCATGTCACCAGCCTCAGAAAGTTATTTGAGACATTAAGAAAGTTCCAGCTCAAATTAAACCCAGCTAAGTGCACCTTTGGTGTAAAGTCAGGGAAGTTACTAGGCTTTGTGGTCAGTGAAAGAGAAATTGAAGTCGATCCAGATAAGATACGGGCCATTCAGAATCTGTCACCTTCTAGCACACCAAAGAAAGTTTGAGGTTTTCTAGGGAGATTGAACTATATTTCTCGGTTTATCTCTTAGTTTACTTACAAATGTAATCCCATATTTAAGCTTCTCTGCAAGAATAATCCTGAAAAATGGAATGAGAAATGTCAAGAGGCATTTGATAAAATTAAGCAATACTTGTCAAACCCTCTAGTGTTGGTGCCACCTGTTCCAGGGAAACCTTTAATTTTATACTTAACTATATGTGAAAATTCAATGGGATGTGTGCTAGGGCAGCAAGACGAGTCTAGCTGAAAAGAGAAAGCTATTTACTATTTGAGTAAAAAGTTCACAGAATATGAATCCAAGTATTCTTCATTGGAGAAAATGTGTTGTGCATTAGCGTGGACCGTTAAAAGACTCAAACAGTATATGCTCTATCATACCACATGGCTCATAGCAAAACTAGATCCAATTAAATATATCTTCGAGAAGCTTTTTTTGTCTGAAAAAATTGTTAGGTGGCAAGTAATGCTCTCGGAGTATGATATTATATATGTGAGCCAAAAGGCAATAAAAATGGGCGCTATAACGGAGTTTCTTACAGATTGTGCTACTGAAGAGTATGAACCAATGAAGTTGGAATTCCCTGATGAAGACCTAATGGCTATTTCTCAACTGGAGAAAAGGGAGAATGGAGAAAAGTGTTGGAGAATGTATTTTAATGGAGCTGCCAATGCCTTGGGGCACGAAATTAGGGTAATTTTAATCTCTCCAGAAGAATAATACTATCTTATAACAGCGAGGTTAAATTTTAATTGCACAAATAACATCACTGAATACGAGACATGTGTTATGGGCTTACAAGCTGCTATAAATAGGAGAGTAAAAGCACTGAAAGTGTTTGGAGACTTAGCTCTAGTTATATATCAGTTGAAAGATGAATGGGAGACGAGAGATTCAAAACTCATTCCATATCATAAGTATATTCTAGAGTTGATAAAATAATTTGAAGATGTCCAGTTTGACCACTTACCTTGAAAAGAGAATCTGATTGCTAATGCATTGGCTACTCTGGCTACAATGATTCGAATCAATGATAATACTGACATTCAACCCATCAAGCTAGATGTTAAGGATATACCAACTTATTGCTCTAATGTAGAAGAAAAAGAAGATGGGAAGCCCTGGTATTATGATATCTTACAGTATATTAAGGATCAACAATACCTAGTTCAAGCAATAAAAAATGATAAAAAGGTCATCCGAAGATTGGCTATGAGCCTTTTTCTGGATGGGGATGTTCTGTACAAAAGAAGTCGGGATCAAGTATTATTGAGGTGTGTAAACAAAATGGAAGCGAGGAAAATTATTGAAAAGCTACATGATGGAATATGTGGGGCACATATTAGTGGACATATGATAGTGAGATAGATTATGAAAGCATGATATTACTGGTTGACGATGAAGAGTGATTGCATTGACTGTGCTCGTAAATGCCATAAATGCCAGATATATGCTGATAAGATCCATGCTCTGCCATCTACTTTACATGTTATGGCACCACCTTAGTCATTCTTAATGTGAGGCATGGATGTCATTGGTCCTATCACCCCAAAGGCTTCTAACGGGCACAGATTCATTTTTGTGATGATAGATTACTTCACAAAATGGGTAGAGGCAGCATCATATGTAAGTATAACATGATCTATGGTTTGTAAGTTCATATAGAGAGAGATCATCTGTAGATATGGACTTTTAGAGAGAATTATTTTAGACAATACCAAAAATTTAAATAGTAAGATAATGCAAGAAATATGTGCTCAATACAAGATCAAGCATCATAACTTGGCACCATACCGTCTGAAAATGAATGAGGCAGTTGAGGTAGCCAATAAGAACATAAAAAAGATTCTGGAAAAGATGATCGAGACTTATAAAGATTGGCATGAGAAGTTACCATTTGCACTACATCAGTTTGCACCTTTACTGGGGTAACTCCATTTTTTTCGATTTATGGGATGAAAGTTGTACTACCAGTAGAAGTAGAGATTCCCTTCTTGAGGGTTCTAAAGGAAGTTGAGTTGAAAGAAGCTGAATGGATTCGAGAACGTTATGAACAGTTAAATTTCATAGAAGAAAAGAGATTGACTGCACTGTACCATAGTCAGCTATATCAAAGAAGAATGATGAGGGCTCATGATAAGAAGATTCGACCCGTTGCTTTCAAAAAGGAAAGTTGGTCTTGAAGAGAATCCTCTCGATCCAGCATGATAGTAGAAAAAAATGGACTCCGAATTGGAAAGGGCCATATGTGGTGAAACGGGCTTTCTCGGGTAGAGCATTGATACTGATGAGATAGATGGAAATGATTTACCATATCTTATAAATTTTGATGCTGTGAAGAAATATTATGCTTGAAAAATGAAAAAATGAAAAAATGAAAAAAAATGAAAAATGAATGAAAAAGAAGGACTCAAGGCGAAAACCCTAAAATAGTGGTTTGAGTCATAGGGGGTTTATCTAAGTTGAAAACCTGAAAAGGCAGCTTAGAATACAGCATCGAATTTAAAAATTCGTTGGCATGGAGACTAGCAAATTCGAAGGAATTCCAAGTTGTTAAATACATCAGAGGGTTGGGTTTTTCAGGAAAACCTTGAGATATGTTATCATGATTATCCGATGGTTCATTTTTGAGCTTTGTGCCCTCACTTATCCTTGTAATTCTTTCCTGGCCAAAGTTTACCAACATTTTGCTAATAAAAGACATTCTATTTCATTCTTTGTGTCTTTTTTGAGGACTGTTTCTCAACCATTCTTATTCTTTTCTTCTTAAGTACCCTACAACGGAAGAAATGTGCAAATGCATTCTTACTTTTTAAGTTTGAAATAATGATTGATGAATGAATAACAGCATGAAATATTTTTACATTACATTGAATAAGTCAAGAGTGATGAAGGCAGAATCGAGATGTTCAGTTTCTGATAAAAACATTGAATTTGAAAAGAGATTTCTTACAGAAAGAATGTGAGTGGAAGAGACGATTGAGAGCTACACTGGCTCGATCTTAGAGGAGCAGCGTAATCTGGTTTTGAAGAATCAAAGGGTTTGATGCCCAGGAAAAGAGTTTGAGAAACTTGAGTACCATAATTGAATAAGAGTTAATTAGCCAACATTTGCATAACATGCATTGAATCTCATATGCATTGCATAGCATATACTATATAAATTCAAGAAGCAGGAGTATTCCAAAATCCCACATAGAGAAGACAGATGTGAAGACATTTTCAAATTTGAGGAAAAGCTTGTCAGGTAAGTTCCTAATCCTTGAAATAAGATGTCTCTTGGTATCAGTGCTGATTTATAAGACCTTTGGGCATAATCTCTTGAAATTCCTTCAAATACGATCTTCAACTTCTTTGGACATGATTGTCAAGGAGCATTTTACTTTTTCAAAAATCGTTGAGCCTCTGATTAGAGGAGCCATTTATTTTTCCAAAGTCGTTGAACCTCTGATCAGAGGAGCTTTATTTATTTTTCCAAAGTCATTGAGCCTCTAATTAGAGGAGATTTATTTATTTTCCAAAGTTGTTGAGCCTCTGATTAGAAGAGCCATTTATTTTTTCAAAGTCGTTGAGCCTCTGATTAGATGAGCTTTATTTATTTTTCAAAGTCGTTGAGCTTCTGATTAGAGGAGCTTTATTCATCTTCAAAGTCATTGAACCTCTGCTTAGAGGAGTTTTGATCAAATCTTAAACACAAAAAAATGTGCAATTTCTGTTTCACAGAAAATATGCAAAGAGTGGTAGCTGTAGACACCCAATTTGGTCCAGGGCCGGATCAATTGGGCCTTTTCCAAATGGGTAAGCCTATTTTATTTTTTTATTTTGTATTTTATATTTTATATTTTATTTATATTTTATTTATTTTTATATATATATTTTTCTTTTATGTTTATTTTATGTATTTATTATTTATTTATTTATTATTACTATTTATTAATATATATATTTATTATTATTATATTTTTTTTCTTTTCTTTTTTTTTCTTTTCTATTAATATTTATATATATTTATTTGATTATATAGTATAATTTATCTATTATTTTATTTTTAGTTATCTGTTAATATTATTATTTATCTTATTATTATTTTTTATTATCTATTAACATTTTTTGGTTGAATTTTAAAGAATCCTATTGTGAATGGGGATTTAATCAGAGTCCATATTGGATTCAATGATTGAATCCCAATTCAAGGAGGAGTTGGGATTGATCAGAAACTCTTTTGATCAATCCCTATAAAAAGACCCACGGATCAAAGGAAAAATACACAAAAAAGAGTTATTGGCTGAATGAAAAAAACACACAGAAGGTTTAAAAGCTGAGAAAAGGTTTAGAGGCATGAGAATAGCTCTAGGGATTGGTGAGGAATTTTTGAAAGATTTTTTACGATTTTTTTTCTAGAAATTTTTGGAAAAATTTCAGATTTCGGTTGAATTTTTTGGTAAAGGTTGAATTTTTCGACGACTATTCGGCCAAGTTTGAATTTTTTGGCCAGCAGCCCAGTTTTCGGTAAAAATTTCCAAAAATCGACCAACTTTTCGATGAACTTTCGACGAAAAACCCAGATTCCAATGAAAATTTCTAAAATCTGGTGAATATTCAACCGGAGTTCTTCGGGTTTTAGAGAGAATGGAGAGAAGAAAGAAGGGAAGAAAGAGAAGAGAAAAAGGGCTTATGCTGAAAAAACCGACCTTTAGCCTTATATACCCTCCCTAAAACGACATTGTTTCTTCGTTAAGTAACCCAGAGGATCCGTACGTTTTATCAAGATCCGACCCGACCCGAGCGTCGACCCGATTTTGACCCACATCCAACCCGAGTGCGAGCTGTTTCCCGAGCCGAGCCACGCCTCGGAGCCATTTTGCTTCCTTAAGCCGAGGAGCCAAGCCATCAGCCGAGCCGTTTCCAGGTTTTTTTTTTCATTTTATTTTTTTTATATATTTATTTATTTATTATTATTATTTATTTATTAGATTAGATTTGTTTAATATTTTTTTCTCTATTTTTATTTATTTTCCTTTATTTTTATTTTCATTTTTATTATTATTTTGTTTTCTTTAAATAAAATTTTTAAAAAAATATTTTTGAGGAAAAGTTGAAAGTATCAATTTTCCTTGAAATTAAAATTTTCAAAAAATATTTTTGGAGAAAAGTTAAAAGTAAAGTATCAATTTTCCTTAAAAATAAATTTTCAAAAAAAAATATTTTTGAAGAAAAGTTGAAAGTATTAATTTTCTTTAAAAATAAATTTTCGAAAAAAGTTTTTTTTGAGGAAATGTTGAAAGTATCAATTTTCCTCAAAATTAAAGTTTCAAAAAAATATTTTTAGGAAAAAGTTGAAAGTATCAATTTTTCTTGAAATTAAAGTTTCCAAAAAATATTTTTGGAGAAAAGTTGAAAGTATCAACTTTCCTTAAAAATAAACTTTCAAAAAAAAAATTTTTGAGGAAAAGTTGAAAGTATCAATTTTCCTTAAAAATAAATTTTCAAAAAAGGTTTTCTTGAGGAAAAGTTAAAAGTATCAATTTTCCTCGAAATTAAAGTTTCAAAAAAAATATTTTTGGGGAAAAGTTGAAAGTATCAATTTTTCTTAAAAAATAAATTTTCAAAAAAAGATTTTTTTGAGGAAAAGTTGAAAGTATCAATTTTCTCTTGTACAAAAGCAATCATTTTTCTTTTTTTCTTATTTCTTTTGAATTTTTTTTAATGTTAAATAATCCGACGATGGAACCTTCGTAAGTGAAACAATAGTTTTCTTGCATACTCTTGAGGTGAGAGGATTTTCTCAATTTTTTGTTAAAAGTATTAGAGTTAATTGAGAACAGTTTCTAACAAATAATTACTTGGTAAATTTTTAAGGCTTATTGGATAACATAAAATTAAGCTGGTACCATCTTTTAATGTGCATTGTGAGGGTGCTATAACTTTCCTCACACGTAACCGAACTCCCGAACCTTGTTCTGGTTAGTAGACCCAAACCTACTCTCTTAGGGACCCTTAAACTTAGGTGTTCCCTGAAAGAATAGATTTCTTAGGTGGCCAATCGTACCTAGATAAAAAAAGATTGATGGCGACTCATTCAAGTCAATGTCTAGCGATAGATCCTCGGATCTAGATGTTATGACACATATTACATATAATCTATATTAAAACATTAAAATCATACCTTAGCTTTTGTTGTCAATGTGTAATTAACAAAAGGCACCCATTCTCTCATTCTAACATTTTTTGGGCAATTTTTAATTTTTTCTTTACGTGTATTACAATTGTTAATGTATTTACACTTCAAAGTTCCTTTATGATCAGTAAACTTTCATCTTATGAGTTACATGGTCTAGCCTTTTATCTTTGGAGTTTCCTCAAACTCATACTTTTCCTAACAATAAAAAGTCAAATTGATAAGATCTTTGCTTAAGGAAATATAAGCATAAGTAATTAGATATAAAGTTGTATTCCAATTTAATTTAATTTACCACTATGTACTACACATATTTTCTTTTTTATCTTTTAAAACATTTGCCTAATGAATAGTAGAAAGAGGCATTTCTATCCTAACAATCCTACCAATAGTTGCTAAAAATTTTGTGGCACATGCACCAATAGCTTAGCCAAACTTGTTGAATTGTAAATATAACTTTTCGTGACTAGTCATTCTTGTAAGATCAAGTTGTCGAGCTACCTCTCTAGTTCTTTTTCCAATTGATGTTGAAGTTAATAAATTTAATAAACAATAAAGCAAAAAAAAATAAATAAAGATTTATCATAAAAGTGACCGCATGAATTTGGTAAAAAAAATACTATATATAATAAATAGTAAAATAAAACAATCAAATCTGAACTATTGCTAGGGAAATTTACCTGTGGTAGGTATGGATTTTGTAGGCAATGATTGCATCTCAACACCAATAGCTCATGACTCAAGAATGACAAAGCCATCATTCATAGCTTGTGAACTATTGGCATGCATTACTTGGGCTACACTTTGTATAGAAGCCACAAACCTGCATCAATGGAAAATCATGTTATTAGTAGACATCTATGTGATACGATGGAAAATAAAACATAATGTTGGCTATTCAGAACTTTATAAAAAGTGGATATAAAGTTGTCAAAACCAAAAATGAACATTCATTTGATCTAATAACTTACTACAGTTCTACATTTTTTTTCTCTTTTAAACTTTAAGATTGAGAAATTTGACACAAACATCTGCAATAAAAGGACTTAGTATTCCACATGATCCATATAGCACCTACAAGAAATTTAACATGTATCTACGTGCAGAAATGAATAAAGGCAAGACTACTTAGAGTTGTACTATCTTTTTCGATGGCCTTAAACTATGTGATTCTTTTATTTAACTATCCTACAAATAAATTAAATTAAAATTAAGAAAAACTAAACTCAAATTGGTTTTTTTTTTTTTAGTAACTCAAAGAAAGGAAAATCCAAGATCATCAAATTCACAATTTTTAGAAGAATAAGAGAAAGAAACTAATTACCTTGAAAATATAATTGTAGCAGCAAGCTTCAAAAAACTTAGGGCTTCAATTCTCATTTAACTTAAATATTCAAAAGGCAATACTCAAAAATCCAAATAACCAAACAGAAACTTTTCTTTCGAAGAAAAAGAAAAGAAAAGAAAAATTTTGAAATAACTTGTTTGAGGTATGAGAAAGAAACCTTTGTCGATAACACACAATTAACTGAGAATGATTTTGAAAGTGTAAAATAGTGAGATGAAATTTAGAGAGAAGGAATCAATGGTAGAATCAATATTAGGGTTTTGAGGGAAATATGAGAAGTTTGGTGGTTTTATTTTCCTTAAATTATTGTCTAAAAAGATTAAAAAAAGAAAAGGCAGTTGAAATGTTTGAGCAAGTGGAATTGAGTAAAAAAAGGATGTTGTGCTTGCTTTGTTTGGTACTCATATTAAATCCACATTATTAGAACATATTTAAATATTTTTATATTTATTTTTTAAAAAATATTTATTCATAAAATTTATAACATTTATTTAGTAAAGGGCAAATGTTTCCTCACAAAATTTACTCATATTAATTTTCACACTTCCTTTTCATCATAACCAAGATGAAATTTTATGTAAGTGAAATCTCACAAAAGTATAGGTATTTTACTCATTTCTAAGGGACAGAACTTGGTATAAAACTAATGTTATGCATATGTAAATGAATGACAGATATGTAAAATGAATAAATAAATAAATAAAATACAAACAAGGGAAAAAAATCTTAAATTTATTATGTTAGACTTGGATAACAAGAAATCATTTATTAGCCTAACTCTCGATGTCTCTAGTGGAGTCATTAAACTATCATAACGTATATATCTGTTAACCTATAGTTAGATATAAATTTCTATCTTGACTTGAAATATGAGGCTCAAAATTTGATTCGACTCAAGATAGAAATTAAACTACATGAACTCGCTCAATTAGACTCTATTAACATGTAAAAATAAGGTCGATTATTATATTTAACAAAAGCTTAATTATTTGTGCTCGAGCTCAAATTCGAGATATTTTATTAATTAAAATCATAAAAACATATTAAAATAAAAATTTGACTAGGCTCGTGAGTTACTCAAGCTTGGAATAAGAATGCTCGAACTTGACTCGAGGTTAATATAAGAATGTTTGAACTTAGCTCGATCAATAAGTCAGGCTACTCGAGCTCGAGCTCAACTTGATAATAACCAAGCTGAATTTGAGTTTCATTTGAGTCAAACCCAAATAGCTTACAAGTACCAATGTATCATTTACACCCCTAGTTGCCACTATCTTTTTTGTTTATGTGTGATTAGTCACCTAACTGAATCTATCTCATTTTAAAAAGAGATCTCAAACTTAATTCGGGTATCTTTAAAAGGTAAATTCTAGTTTATGAAACTAGATTTTAGGTTTAAAAATGCGATTACGTGCAAGAAAAATTATAACACCCTCACAATGCTCATCCAAAAGATAATACCAGTTTGATTTTAAATTATTTAAGGCTTAACCATATTTATGATTTATCAGAATATTTAATATTAAAAATTGATCTTAAAATTACTTCAATAGTTTGTTAGTAATTTAAGATAATTCTCTTACCTCAAGAGTATTCATGGAGACTAGAATCTCACTTTGAAGAAGCTCCATCAACAGATTTATTTAATCTTTTTGTTGTAAAAAACTTTTACTTGTAAACACAATTTATTCTCAAAAACATCTTTCAATCTATTGGTAACATTTTCTGTTAAGAATTATCCTCCAATTTTTTGGTAGGATTTTTTTTTTAAATATTCTTTAAAAAACTTTATTAAGTCCTCCAATAATTTGGTAATATTTAATTCAAAATTTAAATCCTCCAATAGTTTGGTATGACTAAAAAACATTTTTTTAAAACATTTTTTTTTAATTTGAAAGAAAAAAATCAATTAAAATAAACAAAAATTATCATGCAAATAATCCCAAGCAATAATGTAATATATCATGCAATTAAATATCATCATGCAATTATGCAAAAATATATTTAATAGATCACACAATAAATATGAAAACATACAATTAAATAAAAAAATTCATGCAATTCATAAAAACACCGTACAAAAATAAACTATTTTTTTCTTTCTTTTCTTATCACATTAATTCAAACAACTATAATAAATATTAAAAAATATATAATATTTATATAAAAAAATAAAAAAAATTCAAAGTAGAAAATAAATAAAAACAAGGAAAACATGTTATCAGATCGAATCTGGAGCATGGGTCAACGCGGGATGCCAAGTTCACGTGGGTCAGCCCTTTCGCGAAAACAACACTGTTTCAATTGCATATAAAAACTTAAAATTGTTTTTTTTTTCCTTCACACTTGCCTTCTCCTTTCTTTCTCTTTCTAAAATTGTTTCCTTTGACCTCTCTCTAACTCCACTAGAAAACTAAGAACACCAACCAAAAATTCTAAATTTGGACATCAAAAAATCTAACCAATCGTAAAAAATTTCAAACAAACCAAAAACCACCACCTAAAATTCTCTAGCTACCATGAATATCGTCGGAATCTTCAAAGCTTCACTAGAAAAACCAAACTAAACCCAAAGAATTATAAAAAAAAAAACCTAGAATTTTCCCAAACCCAATAAATTTAACCATTCAAGTAACTAGTATAGGATTTTCTAAAAAGTAAAAAAGCACAAAACTTTAGGAAGATTTCAGCAAACCCTAAACTCAAATCATTCTTAGAAATTCAATTCAGAATCCAATCTCAAATTAACATTTCCCAAATCCCAAAATGATAAACAAATTTAACTTATAACCTAAGACATGATTCCATTAACCATATCTAGAAACAAAAAATCTAATTCCATACTACTACCAGATCCTAAACCTAAAACAATTCCCAGAAACCAAAAAAATCTACCTCGAACTAAAAAAAAAATCCCAAAATTAAAAATTAAACTTATAAACTAAAAGCACAAAATCCTAAAAAAACCTAGAAAGCTATCATTCGAATTTGTTTATTCCCCGTGTGATTTCCATGTCAAAATTTCCCCCTAGCATGATTTTTCCTCCCCTTTTGTGTGTGTGTTTTAGTGCATGATTTATAGGGTTCCTTATTAGAATTTTTAGGGATTTTAAGAAAGATCGAATCTGTCATTGAATAGATTCGATCCAGAAGATTACTTCATTCTTAGGATCATGGTCAATGGTTTTCTAATTGGTTTTGTTTCCAATTTTAAAAAACCATGATTTTTTAATTGATCTTCCAAAATTTTTTAATTTTGTTTCCTTTTTTTAACTTTTTTTTTTATTGTTACTTTTTTTTTTGGAACTTTTGACTTTTTAAAAAAAAAAAACTAAAAATTAAATCAAATTAAAATTAAAATTAAAATTTTTTCTATTGAGCCCAAAACATCTCAATTAAGTCCAATTTACTATCGAAAATTCATTTTTGATTTAAAAAAATTTCGAACAAAATAAAGTGTTTACAATAAGTAAAATATATTCATTACGGTCAATTTTTGATCTTCGCATAAAACACTAAATTAATGAAGATTATATATGACTCATGTAAAAATAAAACATTTAGTGAAAGTCAAAATATATTACTCATTAAAAATTTATTTCAATGAAATCTAATATTTGCCTTCACTATATAAAAATTTTTAGCAAAGATCAATACGTAACTCGTACTAAAATTCTCGTTTAAAATAAACTTTTCTTGAAGTGCTAGTCCAAGTCAATCGTTCAAAAAGAGAAGGCATTGGAACCAACAATTTGAGCAAACTTAATATTTACAAGCAAAATCTCTTATATTCGAGAACTTAATATTTATAAGCAAAATCTCTTATATTCGAGAACACCTTTAATCACTGTTTAAACGCAGGGATTTCATGATTCGTGATTGGTTTTTTATTTAAAGAGTAATGATGAATGTATCGTAAGAAAAAATAATTAAAAAATGAAACCAAATCCCTAGACAATCATATTCTATACGCTTTTTATGTAAAACTGTAAAGACAATCACAAATTAAGTTTGAAACATATAGCTACATTTACTTGCATTATTCTCACACATGAAAATTCTTAAGTTTGGATCATAGAGCAAACCAAGGATTCAAGGCACTTGCAATTATTCTTAACAGCCCTGATATTCATACAACGCTTACAGTAAACTACGATTTTAAGCATAAAATCAGGTATGTTAATTTGAAAAAATAACCAAGTCAAATCACCTCATGATGTTGGTGTAGAAGAGATAAGCAGATCATAATTGCAATTGTAAGGGAAGAGGTACCCTAAACACCATGACCATTACGCTATTTTATAACGCTTTCCGTAACTAACATCGCTGTAAGCTTGTTAGGTTAGGTGTTTGCATGGTCCAATTTTTTTTTTTTTTAAGTTATCAAAAATTTAAATTTTGACTATTAATAGATCAAGTTATTATTGACTACATTATTTTCTGGTTGGAGTGGCTTTTAGATTATTAGAGTAGATTTTTAAATCTTTCCTTTTATTTTATTTTTTTTTTACTTTTACTTTTTCTTCTTTCATTTATTATTATTATTATTATTATTTTTAGTAAGCGTCTAACTCACTTCAAACAGCAGAAGGTACAAGAAACGAGATTTTGAAAAACAACTTTTATAGTTGAAGGTTAAACCTAATTCAAAATGTATATATGGCTGAACTTTACTTCAAAATTGTAGTAGCTTCTTTGCTTCAAATTGCTAAAGCTGTGTCTAAGACGAGATTTATCACGAAGATCAGTTGACAGAAATGGTTCAATAAAATTGAAATACCGTGATGAAATTTAATATTAAATCATAATATAACGCCGAATTTCACCTTAAATCGCTAATCATTTATATGTGTCAAATTCACATTTTACAATTAAATATTGTAAACAAAGATTCTAATCTAATACTTAAATTTAGGTTATATATGGATAAACAATATATGATCAAATTTTGATCATTCTTTTTTTGTTTTGGTTTTTTTTTTTTTTTGGCCAAAATTTTCTATATATAACAAATATTTTTTTATAGATTTTATTTTTAAAAAGTTGAACCCACTTTCTATCAGATTTTCTGTTTGGGTTTTTTTAAATCTTTTTTAAAGACAAAAATATTATATTTATAAATAATTAAGATATAATCCATGTATTAATCCATCCATTATACAAATTTTGCTTATTTTAACTTTAATTTCACCTCATTCAAAGTATCAATTAGACACCTTATGTTTCTTTTTTTTTTTCTGTATCTAAATTCTGCTTATTTTTATTTTTCTTTCATTATCATTCAAAGTGTCAATTTAATACCTTATGGTTTTTTTTTTCTTTTTGCTTTTTCCAACTCTTTTTTTTGTAATTTAAATAAAATTGTAAAAAAAAAATAAACTAATTGAAAAACTTTTGTTCTTTTAATCAAGATTGAATTGGGACAAATTAAATTTTTTATAAAAAATGAGATCAAGGCAAAAGTGCATTTAAGATTATTTAATTAGACTTACTTCAAGATATATACACATATATTTTATTATTAACTTAATTTTATAATTTTATATATATTTTAAACTCAATAACGATATCTATGTGACACATTCTATGAACTTCATTTTTCATTTTTATTTTTTTTAGTTTTTTAATTTTTGCCCTTTTAACTATTTTCCTAATTTTTTATTTTATAAATTTTCTATTAAATAAAATTTGTAAGAACATGAGTTAATTGAAATATTTACATGTTATCCCCATTTTGATTTTTTTATTTTTTACCTTTTTGTTTCTTTTTTTTATTTAGGTAAATTTTGCAATAAAAAAATCGATAAATAGAAATGGAAAAACAAAAAAATTTTGACTTGCGGCCACACGCGGGCACCCCACCTAGTTTATTAAAAATAGGACATGTTAGCTTGCAATTATAGCTATTAATTAAACTAATATTTATGTTATCATTTTAAGATGACTCTATTTTCGCGTGTAGTTTTAACTTCTTCCACACAAATATTAGTTATCGCATAGGATCTAAATGTTACCAAATGTATGTTAGATAATTTTTTTCAAAATATGAAAATATGGTTAAGTAATAACTTAATCAAAAAGACATCTAATCAAGATATAAAATGGCTTAAGGAAAGGTTCCAAAGATATGAGACATGATTTTAAACTTAAAGAAATCATATTAAGAAGCTATACATGTAAGTAGCGGACTGCCATGTTCGGAAAAGTCGACTGTCTCATGCTTCCAAGAAGAATAGTAATCTAGAGGCATGAAGTTGTCTTTTTTGACAAACAAAAACTAAACTTAGATTTTGTGTAAGTAGTAGTCAACTGTCAACTTAAAAGCAATCGACTACTATAATTGGAAAGTGAGTAAAATCGATTCCAAACGTTAATGGAATCAACTGTCATTGTTTGATGGTTTTATTAGAAATATTGACTCAAATCTCATAAGAGATTTGTTTGAGATTTATCAGATATTGTTTGATGCACAATAAGACTTGCAAAAGAAGAATTCTAAGAGAAAGGAGATTCTTAATAGGTAAGTTTAACTTGCAAGAAAAAAATTTTAAAAGGAAAAAGATTCTTAATAGATAAATTTAACTTACAGGAGAAGAATTCTAAAAGAAAAAAAATTCTTAATTGGCAAGTTTGTATGATTATAAATAGGTGAAGTCTCTACAAAGTTTGATATGAGAAAAAGATGTAAGAGAGTTGTAGAATTTTGTGAGATAAAAATACCATATGAGTATTGGAGCTCTACATCTTATTGGTATGTATGTTTGTTTGTGAGTGGACTAAAGGAGACTGAGATGGTTCACATAGGTATGATGTATGGTCTTATGGGTATGTATGTTTGTTTGTAAGTGGACTAGAGGAGACTGAGAGGGTCCATATAGGTATGATATATGGGAGCATATTGGTATGTGTTTGGTTATGTTGAAAGGGTGCACAAGGGTTTGGATTTGTGTTTGTTTGGGTTAAAAATACTTCATAGGACTAGAGAAAATTGAGAGTATCTTACGAGTATTGATTGTTAAGTGAGGTTGATGATTTGATGTATGTTTGTAATTCTCTACAACTAGTGGATCTTGTTTCTCATCCATGGACGTAGGTTGATTGGACCGAACCACATTAAATTATTGTCTCTTATGTGTTTGATTTATTATTTGATTTCACTTTCGTTGATATGATTGAATTGAAGGCTTTTAGCCCAACAGGTCTTATAAAAACTTATCTAAATTTATAACAGTCAACTGCCATTGAAAAGGAATCAATTGCCTTATAAGAGGCTAAATGTGGAATCTTTCTAGAATTTGAAAGAAGTCAACTGCTCTGTACAACAATCAACTGCCATACTTCATAAAGCATTTTAAAAATTGAAAATACAAAAAGGCAGTCAATTGTCTTTTAAGTGAAGTCAACTCCTTATGTGAAAAGTTACAATTTTTTAAAAAATAAAAAATAATTTTTTTATGAAAATTTTGATTATTCAAATGAACAAATATATTTATTGTCTTTCAAAGAAACATTTTTAATCAACAAAAAATAATTTTTAATTAAAATAATACGATCAAAAAAGCATAATTTTAGGATTCAATCTCTTTAAATAGAGATTGATGTAAATTTATTTAACATATAATTTAATTCAAAATTAACTTTTTTCTTTCTCTTCATCCTTTTACAATTGAATGCAAAATTTTTTAGTATTATTTATTGCCTCATTGAAGACAAGATATTTCCAATCTTACAAATGAGTATTTAATGATTTATTTTATTAGTACAAAATAAAAACAAACATAGTTTTATTGTATCTTATAAACGTTTTGATTCACCTTTTTGTATATTATAATTATTTGGAACGAAAGACACCTTAAGGAAATTAACATTTATAGCATATCTTGAAATCATTTGGATTGTGATTGAAGGTCCAAATTGTTTAACTCTAACTACACACAAGATAGCTATCAAAAAATCCAATTACTTGCAAGTTGGTTTCTTATAGTATTGTACATCATTTATTTTCAAACAATGTACAATGATTTCTGTGAGAGCAAACAACATATATATATATATATATATATATATATGTGAGGAAATAAAGTCACCCGAATTTTCATAGGTATTAATGCCCTCTTGATGTTTATGAAAATAGTATATTCTATGAAAACTAATTTTTAAAATATTCTCTTAAAAAGATAAGTAATGTTAAATGGAAAAAAATTCGAATATGAGAGGCAAAACATAATAACAATTAGAGCAAAATAATGTGAATTTTAATGACTAAGATTTTAATTTAGTAATGTATTTGGAGTATTTTATGAGTCTTGTTTGAAGTATTTGGATGATTTAAATCCTTGTATTTTAACCAACTAGACCTTGTTTTAGTGAAAAAAAAAATGAAACCTTGAGTTGCCAAATTCTAATTTCATCAAACAAATGATTTGATTTAATTTTATATTAAATTTATTTAATTATATGATATTCACTTATTAAAACGTATGTTAAATTTAATTATTAATTTTGTACGAAACATAATATTTAATTATAATTATAAATTTTTATCTTTTAATAACTTTATTTGTAAAATATATCCTATATTGTTTAAGGCTTTTTCTCATTTTCTCCAACAAAAACCATAAAAAAAATGAAAAGTAAGGAATAGATCGAGGATTCAAACATTTATCATGTAGCAATGTCATCAACAGTAATTTTGATAATCTTAAACACGATACGATATAATAATATAATATGAAAATAATATGAATTTAACACGATTTAAAATTTTCCTAAGATTAATGTTGCGAATAATTTTTAAACTATAATAAAATATTTAAATGTAATACCTAACTTTAAAAATTCTAATGTAATATCTAAATTATGAAATTTTAACTAATATGACATTTGAAAAATTATTTATCCCTTATCATTTACAGTTAATTATGTTACGAGTGAATGCCACATTAATTAAAAAATTAGTAATTAAATTCTATATTAAAATTTTTTTAAATTCAGATTTAACACGTTATAATTCAAGAATCATTTTTAATATTAACCTATTTTAATAAAATTATAAATGAGTTTAAAAAATAAAAAAATTTATATTTTATTTTTTTATATTATATGAATAGTGATATATATAAAAGATGAAATAAATATATTAATTATTAATTTTTATATGATATAAATATATAATGATCGAATTGAAAGTAAGAGTACTCAAAAATACTAAACCCCATAACACTTAAACATGTGGTCTTGACCGGGCTCTTTTTTTTTTTAGTTCACAGGATACATTGCATGAAGAGATTAGAGCCTGATTCAAAACCGACTCCTGTTTCATTAAACACCTTTAACCTCTAAGGCTTCAGGCGACCAGCCACTACTCACTTAGAAAATATCATCCTTTCTACTTTATTAGACGTACCCATTCCTGACAAAGATGATAAAAAGATTAAAAAATTAAAAATTATAATATTTAACTCGATCCAAATCAATTTTTTATTTAATAATTTAAATTAAATTTAAATATTATATATATTAAATTCAGATCAAATTTTAAATAATAAATAATTAATAAATTAATTTTATATTTTTATTAGATTATATATATTTTAAATTTTTTATAAAATAAAAATAATTATTTTATATTTAAATTTATTTAAATATATTAAAATAATATAAAATAATATAAAAAATAAATTTTAAAAATCGATTAACTAAACTAAATAAATAAAATGCGATTTAAATAAAATAAATTTCAAAAATATCAACTTAAATTTAAATTAAAATTTTAAAATTTATAATATTATACTTTATAAAAAAAAAAAAAAACTGAACTAAATCCAAATTGATATTAACTCTAATATCCGGCATCTCTTGCGCTACAGCCGTTAAGAGAGTGGCATGGTCAAACCCTTTCGGATAAATAATATTCATTTATTCATCGGCTTCGGAAACGGGGCTAAGGCAAAAAACAGAAAAATTGTAGAGAAATGAATGAATCTCAAAAGAAACAAGGTACTAAAAATTCCAGGAAAAAGAAATTGACCAAAAATCGAAACAAAAACAAAGCATCGGTAATCGTAACTAAGCCAATTTTTCATTTCATTCGATGAAGTTTTGATTCCAACAAGTGCAGCAAATTCCATATATTGAAGAGATTTATTTATGAAAATAAGCTAAAGGAAACCCTAAACATTACCTTTGATCCATGTCATCAGAGTCAATCACCGTCAAAAAACTTCCAATCCTATGGCTTAGATCCGGTCATTACTAGGCATCGAAGCACTCATCATCTTCTTAAACTCCTCGAAATTAACATTCCCATCACGATCTGAATCAACCGACCTGATCATTCTAACACAATCATCAACCGAACACGTCATCCCCAACCGATTCAAAACCAGATGCAACTCGCTCGCCGAAATCAGGCCGTTCTTGTCCTGATCATACAAATCAAAGGCGTCGCGTAGCTCCGAAGCGGCGGTGACAGCGTCGGAAGATGAGCGGCAGAGTGAGGAGAATTCAGAGAGGTTGATGAAGCCGTCTTTGTCGGTGTCGATGTCTTCCATGGCACGCTTGAGTTCCTCCTCTGTGTAGTTGGACCCCATTGCTTTCAAGACATCGCCAAGTTCCGCTGCGGAGATCTTGCCATCCTTGTTGGCGTCGAATTGGTTGAACAATGTTTGGAGTTGGTCCATGTTTTCCAGGAAGACGGGGGAGGCTTCTTTCGTGGTGCCTGGTTGCGGAGTTGGGGTTGTTGTGGACATGGTTTTGAGGAATGCTTAAAGAAATGAAAATGGAAGGTGGGTGGTGTGTGACTAATTTTGGTTTCCAACTTGGGCGGTCGGCGGTGGGAGCGAAAGAGGAGGGCTGGGCGGGGGCTTTATAGCCGTGGAGGGAAAACAGAAAAACAATTACATGGAGCCTGTCAATGCTATTACTCTTCTGTCCTTTCCATTCTCGAATGATTTAACTTCCTATTTGCTCCCATGCCCTTGCCCAAAATATATAAAATAAAATATGAGGATGTAGGTTTTATATTTTATATTTTTGAATTAAATTAATTAAAATTAAAAATATTATTTTAATTTAAATTAATCAAATTAGTACAATACTCAAGATTATATTTGGGCGGGTCAAATCGTTTTCATTTTGATTAGGTTGAATTTATCTTAAATTTATATTTTTTAAATTTAATATTTAAGTTGTTTGAATTTGACATATTTAATTCAAATAATTTGAATTTAAAATATTTGTTTCAAATCATTTTGAATGTAAATTATTAAATTTTATAAATTAAATTAATTAAATTTAAAATTCAAATTATTTTTAATTCAAATTAATTTGAATTAAAATAATTTGAATTAAAATAATTTGAATTGGATAGGGTTCAATCTCAAGCTAATTGAACAAAATTTTCTCATTTGAGCCAATTTTTTTCCGGCCAAGCTTTATATGATACAATTATTTATGTAATGAAATTTTTTTAACGCTTAAAATGTAACAAAAATGATAAATGCTAGAAATAATTATTGATTATTGATAGGCAACACTAATTAATAATAACTCTTGCTAAAACTATTATTAAAATAAATCTATAATTTAAGTGTGTATGTGTGTGTGTGTATATATATATATATATATATATATATATATATATATATATGAAAGGTTATAAAGATAATGGGAGGCTGAAAAACATAAAATATGATTAAATAAAAAAATCAAGACTAGATAATGTAAAAAAGAAAAAATACTATTGGCTCGTGTTTAATATATGTATATCTCTAGTTTTGGTGGCACTAATTTCATTTTGTTTATGGTATTTGCTTATGAGTTATGTCATATATGAGTTTAATTCTATTTGACGTTTATAACATCTTGAGTGTTACAGAATTTGGATTGAGTTTTAAATTTTTAATTTGTTCATAAATTATCCGCAGGTGATGATAATTTTTTATTTTAATTAGATGTTTTCGTGTGTTATAATTATTTTTATTGATTTATTATTGATTTTTTTCAATTTTGTAAAGTTGTTATTTATTTCTTTAATTATTCTGTTTATCATATTTTTAGAGTAAAACATATGGAAAGGACTTTTAATTTTTTTTAACATAATTAAAAATAATAGTAAAGAAAAAAAGATTGAAAATATTATTAAATTTTAATTAATTAATCATTTATTTTTATTTATTATTTTCAATTACATTAATATTTTAAAAAATAAAATTACATTAATTTGATTTTAAATCATTTCAATTAACTTAATTGAAATATGTATTTAATTAAAAGTTTTAAAATTTTTAATACAAAGTAGATTGTAATATCTATAATTTAAATAGACATGTCAAATTCAAACTTAAATTTTAGAGGTGTTAATTGAGTTTGATTCAACCCTAATCGATCCATGAAGACATTTAGGGACTACTAGTGATGGACTTAAACATTTGAATTTGGGTGGCCAACTTAAAGCAGTATCAAAAGATGTGCTCAAAAATAAAATATCCCAACTAATTAATAAATTCAAAAGATAAAACTAATATTATGCCAACCAATTAGAAAAGAATTTCACTTACCCTACGCATTTATACATAAAAAAATATTTACGTGCAATACATGTGATAAATTATAACAACGATAATATAAGTAATATAAAGTAATGAATCAAAATATTGAAAATTTTAGCCAAAACTTGTAGCTATAAAAAATTATTGTCTAAATATTAAAAATAGATTTCTTGTATATAAAATGTCAAAGGTAAAGATGATATTGGATAATAAATAAATTGATATGATTTGATATTATCATATATGATTATGTCAGATTCAGATAGTTATAAATTAACAATTAATACATTCTAGATTTATTATGATTCGGATACGTTTTTGATAATATCCTTTAATTATCCTATATTTGAATTCTTTTTAAATTTTTTAATAGATATTTTTGAATATTTGAATTCATTAGTCATTTACATATTTAAAATATATAAAATTTTAATACTTGTGAAAGGTTCAAACCTTAGCAAACAATCTTTAATTGTTATTAATTAAAAATGAACTTAAATTTTAAATTTATTTTTTATTTATTTTATATTTTAAAAAATTAAGTAAATAGATAATTTATAAATTTTAATATCTAACGGATAATATTTATATAATTGAATATGAATTTAGATAATTATATTAAATTTAAATAAATAATTAAATAAATTTGAATATTGTAAAAATTAAAAAGATTGAGATACAAATATCTTTAAAATAATTATCTTTGTAATGTTACCATTTATAATAAGAGGAAAGATAAAAAAAAGTGTGGAGGTGAAAGTATGGGAATAATAACTCGGGCATACAATCATGCATTATAATGTTGCATGTACTTCCAATCCAAGAAGATTTTTTATATATAAAATTATTGGAGAGGACCACTTTCCAAAATATAATTGGTTAAGCTCAAAAGGTGGCATTAAACAAATAGAAAGAAGACAGCAGGAAGCGGCTGCAAGCCGCGTAGGATCCAAAAGCAGGCGTGTGTGATTAGGTTAGCTTATCATTTTCTGGAGTGCAAACGCGGGTTCCACACGGTTTTTACACTGCAAAAGCAGAAAAATAAAATTTCCGTACCACATAATTAATTGATGATGACGTTTGGTCAACGGTCATACTTTAACTTTTATGTATCGTTGTGTTCGCGAAAAGTAAGGTTCATTTTAAGAAAGCTATTCTCCTAAAACCACATTATTTGACGGATTTCAGGAAACAGATGATTTTTTCCGTTATGATTTAGCTTATCTGAATTTAAGATTTTTATTCTTAATTATAAGAGTATAGAATTATTTAATAAATTTTTTTATTATATTAGTTTGTGTTACATTAATAATACCTGATATATAAATATATTTAAATTAATTTTATTTATTTATTTAATATAATAAATTATGTATTTATTTAATATTTTATGTAATTAATAAAAAAATTAAAAAGTCAAACATTTTTATATATTTTATTAAGTTACATAGAAACTAATTACTATCTTAACATTGATTATTCTTATATAGAGTAAACACTATAAGAAACATGTCAAAAGCAACAAAAAAATATTGACAAAATTTTTTTCATTGTTAAAAATTATTATTAGTGATAGATTTTCAACAAACTATTGAGCAGATTTCTTAACTGAGCCAAGTTTTTTTTTATTAAATTAATATTTTTAAGTTTTTTATTTATTCTTTTATTTTATTTAATTATTTATTTGAATAAGTTTTTATTTTCAAAATTTTAAAGAAAAGTTAAAAATTAATTTTTTTGTAAAATAAAAATAATTTCCAAAAATGAGGAAAAAATTAAAGTATTAATTTTTTTTTCAAGATAAATTTCCAAGAAAATTTGAAGGAAAAGTTGAATTATCAACTTTCCCTAAAAAGAAAATATCATTTTAGAAAAAATTTTCAGAAAAAAGTTGGAATGCCTATTTTTCCTTAAATTAAATAAAATTTTTAAGAAAAAAAATTGAAATATCAAAATTTTCTCAAATAAAAATAATTTCAAAATTACAAGAAAGGGTTAAAGTATCAATTTTTTCTTAAATAAAAATCATTTTAAAAAATGAGAAAAAAGTTGAATTATCAACTTTCCTTAAAAAGAAAATATCATTTTAGAAAAATTTTTGAGGAAAAAGTTGGAATGCCTATTTTTCCTTACATTAAATAAAATTTTTAAGGAAAAAATTGAAAGATCAAAACTTTCTCAAACAAAAATAATTTCAAAATTACAAGAAAGAGTTAAAGTATCAATTTTTCCCTAAATAAAAATCATTTTAAAAATGAAGAAACAATTAAAATATCAATTTTTCCTTAAACAAAAATAATTTCAAAATTTGAGGAAAAAGTTAAAGTATTAATTTTTTCTTAAATAAAAATAATTTAAATAAATGAGGAAAAAGTTAAAATATTAAAATTTCCTCAAGATCAAAATAATTTCAAATTTTGAAGAAAAAGTTGAAATATAAAATTTTCTTTAAATAAAAAATAATTTCTAAAATTTGGGAAAATTTTCAAAGTATTAATTTTTTCTTAAATAAAAATAATTTCAAATTTTTTAGGGAGAAAGTTGAAGTATCAATATTTTCTTAAAATTAAAATTTTTCTAAGAATTTCATAAAAATATAAATGTTAAATAATATGATGATGAAATCTCTATAAGAGAAATAGTAATTTTCTTGCATACTCTTAAGGTGAGAAAATTCTCTTAATTTTTTACCAAAGTATTGGAGTCAAATAAAAATAATTTTCAATAATTAATTATCAGTAAGACTTTTTTAAAGGCCCAATCGATAATACAAAACAGCTAGTACCATCCTTTGATAGGTGTTATGAAAGTACTATAACATTTCTCATTTATAATCATATTTTTGGACCTACATAGACTAGAATCTACCTTTTTAAAAAAACTTAAGTTAAGCTTAGGACACATCTTTAAAATGGGACAGATTTAGTTAGGCAACCAATCGTATCTAAATAAACAAAAATTAGTAGCAACTCCTAAGTCTATGTCTAGCGATAGGTTCATAGATCTATACATTATGGTAATTTGATGGCTCTACTGGGAATGTCGAGAGTTAAGCTAGTAAATGATTTCATGTTATCCAAGCCTAACTTATAATGTATGAATTTTTGTTTTGTTTCTTGTATTTTATTTTTTAAATCATGTTATATAATGTTATTTATATCTATGTGTATAACATGGGCTCTATACTCGAGCTCTGTCTTTTTAAAAGGGAGTAAAAGTACCTATGCTTTTGTGATGTTTTAATGCCTCTGCAATAGCTAGCAAAATATTCTAGCTTAAATTGAACCTTTTTTGCACATAGCTTATAATGGATGAGGATTAAGGTACCTTCATAATTTATGATTGACAATAATGTATGGAATAATTTAAGAACCTTTAGATTCCAAACCCAAACCACATATAGTTAACCTTATAAGCCTAACCCATAGGTAAAGTCATGCCCTTTTTTTTTTATAGAAATAACCTAAACTTAGAACACATATCTTTTATTATATATGAGTCGTGCACTAACTTGTTTTATCCTTATCTTTTTTTATATTGGATGCTAACTCTGTTCTTGTTGGCTGCTTCATTTTCACATGAATCATATTAAAATCAATAGGAGTTGCAATTTGTTTTCTTGTAATCATTTCATGCATTCATAAATTATCATTCATGTATTATATCCATCATATCATTGCATAATATCAAAATCTTTTACTTTATCTAGGATAGCAATTTAAAAAACATGGATTATTAATTACAAGCACGATTTTAAGCCCTGGAACTCAACCAAGAAGAATTTGGACATGAACTACGAGAGGTAAAGAGATAAACTTGGCAAGCTATTGAAAATGATTGAAAATCTTGATATCCATTCTAAAAAATCTTTATCCGTTCCAACTTGTCTATGTATTGGAAAAATGTCAAGAGCTAACATTCGTTCAAGTTCTACCAATAGCCCAAGTGAAAACAAATTAGAGGGAAAGTGGATAAGACAAGGATCTCCAATTCCACATAGACACCACAAATTTGTTCACACCTACATCATTATTCCCATCCGATTAATTTTCAACCATCCTTTTCGACATTTCAAGTAAGACTTGCTCGTATTCAACCCACACAAATTGGGCTGAATCAATATCCCCATCCTACCATGAACAATGCCTTCCAAAATCCTTATGCTTATTAGCTAATCCAACAACCAAGTTTTCAAATGAACCTTCGGGCATATACACCTAATTCTATTCTAAGATCCACACCTATAAATCCAACCATGTTTCACCCCAAGAAGTTTTTGAGTAAGAAAAAGGAAAGAGCCATCATTTATCCAATCCTTGTGACTTATTGTAAGCTATTTCCATTACTTTTCCAAAACTATTTGATCACATCAATTCTTTTAGAGCCACTAAAACCTTTTTATCCTAAATGGTATGATGCTGATGCTTCATGTGATTATCATTTTTGGAATATAGGCCATTCAATAAAAAATTACCTTGCTTTCAAACATAAAGTGTAGGGTTTAATCAAAACTGGCTGGTTGAGTTTTGGGAACGAAAAGGAGCCCAAGATTGTTGAGAGTTATTTGTCTAATTGTATCAGTTAAATAACTTATTAATGTTAGTACCAGGATCTTAAAGTGAAAGTATAGGACTAGGCAATAGATTTTAATATTTTTTTAAGGATTATTTTTGGATATTTTTGTTAGTATAATTTTTAATTTTTAATTAAAAGTTTTTTTTTTCATTTTTTCTCTTTTTCTTATTATGTGATAGCACTTAATGCATATATTCATCCATTCATATATAGTTTTTTTTTTCTCTATTTTTGTGTAAATTTGTAGTTAGACATCATCATAATCCTTAATTATAGTAATAAAGGTTTAAGAGCCTAATTGTCAAGATAATCTACTTGCCACTCATGGAGTCAGAACAACATAGCTGAATTGAGAAAGTTAAGAAAGCTCAAGATGAAATGAGAGGAGATCTGACCCAAATAATGGAAATGCTAAAAAATTTGAATAGAGAGAAAAAAGTGGAAAAAGTCTGCATACAAACATCTTAAAAGGTACAATCACAGCAAGTATCACTTTTTAAAGTATACTCTTATCTAGGAATACCTTTAACAACTACACCAGTTCCAATCCTTGATGATCTTGAAAAGTCAAAAAAATTAAAAGAAATTTCATTTAAGGCAACAAGAAATTCAAGTTCTTAAAAAATATATGGATCTTATAGAAGAGAGGCTTCAAGTTATTGAGGGAATAAATTTTTATGGATCTATAGACACATTGGAGCTTTGCTTGGCACTAGATGTTATTATTCTGCTCAAGTTCAAGGTCTTAAATTTGAGAAGTATGATGTGACTAAATGCCCAATGACGTATGTCACTATATATTGCAAAACAATGGCTACCCATGCTCATGATGACAAGCTCTTGATTTATGTATTCCAAAATAGTTTTATAAAGTTTGCTACTAAGTGGCATGCTTAATTGGATAACATTTACATCATTTTGTGAAAAAAATTTGTTAAGACATTTGTAACCTAATACAAGCACATTATAGAGTTTTCCCTAAATCAATTGTCTCTACAAAGCATGAAGAAGAAAGATGTTGAAAGCTTCAAAGAATATGTTTAAAGGTGAATGGATGCTGCTGTTCAGGTTCAACCACCTCTAACAAAAAAAAAATTATAGTTATATTTGTCAACACTCTTAAAACATCATACTATGAAATGATGATAAGAAATGCAACTAAAAATTTTACTAAAATGGTTATATCTGGGGAGATAATAGAGAATACCATAAAAAATGAAAAGCTTAAAAAGAATGATGTAGCAAATACAAAAAAGTTGGTACACTGAAAATCGAAAGAAAAGATGTTCAAGTTGTGATTTATGAAGGGAGGCTAGTTGAAGATTTTACCCAATGCCTTCCTTATTTGATGTACCAACCTTACTATCCTACCATAAATAACCTTTCTTAGAATCCTTATTTTCACCAGCAAGCCCAATAGCCAATTCTTCATACGAGTTCTTATCCTTGGACTACTGCTTAACCTTTGAACAATTAAAGAAGATCAAGAAATATTTTTGAAAAAATTCCAATTTCAATTTATGATCTTTTGTCTTTGTTGGTAAAATACCAGTACTTTACCCCAATACCTTTGAAAGCAATTCCAAATCCATCAATGAAAATTTTGATCCAAATAATAAATGTAACTATCACATGGGGTTAATTAGACACATAATCGAGAAATATAGGCAATTAAAAGAGAAAATTGAAAATCTTATCCAAAGTGGCACCTTGACCCATGAGCTTTTTGAGCAATGGAAATATGCTTTACCATGGTTTATTAATGTCTTGGACATGAATTCATTGATTTGTAATGAGTTTTGATTCCTTCAATTTTAATTTTCTGCATATGCATTTGAAAAAATATCAAGATATTTTGTAATTACTATTAGAATGATCATCTTGAGTTATTTCCCTTAATATTACATTCTTTTCGATTAGAAGATTAAGAACCTTAAAAATTTTTTATGATGAAAGCTTTATAACTTCAACCCACATGACCATGTTGAACTTTAAAAAATTATTGATCTTCAATTAAATTATGAGTAATGAGGTGGTTGATTAATTTGTAAATATTTTAGGCACTCTTCTAAGCTTTTTAGATTTCAGTGATTTAATAAATATCAAGGCTATTCCGTCGTAAATCTAAAACTTTCATATTTTCTCAAGTTGTTCAGTATCTTGATTTGTGCAACATTCTTCTCCCTTTCAGTCTTTCACCAAGTGATCCTTCAACCTTATCTTAGGGCAAATTTACTAAAAAAGCCTAATTTACTTTGTCATAATGTATAGATCCATGGACCTACCACTAGACATGGATTAGATTAGAGGGAGTCACAACCAATCTTTTTTATTTATGTGTGATTGGTCACTTAATCGAATCTATTTTTTTTAAAAATGAGTCTTAAGATTGAGTTAGATATCTTTAAATAGTAGATTCTAATCCATGAAATTAGATTTTATGTTCGGGAGTATGATTATATGTTAGTAAGGTTATAACACCCCCACAGTGCCTATCTAAATGATGGTACCAGTTTGATTTCAAATTATCCAAGCCTTGAACATGTTTATAATTTACTAAAATATTTAATATAAAAAATTAGTCTTAAAATTACCTCAATAGTTTAATAGCAATTTAAGATAATTATCTCACATCAGGAGTATTCATAAAGACTAATGTCCCACCCTAATAAGGCTCCGTCATCTGATTTATTACTATATTTAATTTAAAAAATTAGTAAAGTCTCCCAATAGTTTAGTAAGATTTATTTTGAGGTAGATTTTCTAATAGTTTACTGAGATTTTATTTGAAAGATATTTATAAAAATTTTATTCTTTTAAGAAAGTTAATTAAAGCTCTCAGTAGTTTAGTAAGTTTAACTTAACAAGCAATTCTTTAATAGTTTAAAGGATAAAAAATTATTTATTTATGGAATTTTTCAATAGTTTGGTGGATTCTATAAAATTTAAATCCATGAAAATTCTCAAATAGTTTGATAAGATTTATAAATTTATTTGAAAAGATTTGTTTCTTTTATTTATTTTTGTTTTGTTTTGTTTTTATTTTGTTTTTTTAAATAAAAATAGAATTTTATAAAATATTCAACAAATAATAAATTGCTCAATAAAAATAAATAAATAATAAAAGTTAATAAAATAAAATAATAAAATAAAACTAAAATAATAAAATATAAAATTTTAAAATATAAAATAAATAAATATAAAATATAAAATATAAAAATAAAATGAAAAAAGAAAAACCTGCTATCGGATCGAGTTAAAGCACAGGTCGACATACAGGTCAACGGGTCTATGTGCAAGTCTAAGACTTTTAGAATGGCATCGTTTTGGCACCGTATGAAAGCTACACCCCTCAATTTTTCTTTAGAATTCTTTTGCTTTCTCTCTCTCTGGCCCTGATTCTCTCTTTTTTCTCTCTAAAATGTCTTAAGAACACCCACTAAAAACTGAAAATCTTTATTGATTTTAGAAAAGTCATCAAAAACCTACCAAAAAATTCAAACCCCATCAAAAAACTTGTTGAAAAATTCAAATATTCAACCCAAAAACCCAGATTTTCTAGAAATTCCATAAATTTTTAGAAATTTAAATTCCAATCCCTAAATCCAATTCTTCAACACTTCCAAACTAAACTAGAAACTTCCAACTAAACCTAGAATCTATAAATCCAGAACCTTCAAACCTAGAAACTAAACCCAAAACATTTTTAGAAACTACCATAGAACCTTTTCTTCCCCCCCAAATCCATCGTTTTGTTCTTCTGGTCCCTTGTTTAATTTATAGGTATCCTTAGAAGAGTTTTTAGGGATTGGACAGAACTAACCCAAGCTTGAATCCTAGTATTAAATTATGTCTACCGTGATATTTTACATAAGTCTGGTAGTCTATCTAATTGATTTGATTCTAGATTAAAAGTCCCCTAATTATGTACATTGATTGGCCTTTGTTTTTAGTCAACCTTAGATTTGGTTTCCTTATTCAAACCTCGACTAGGAGAAAAGGATAGGAAAGAAATAATAATAATAATAATAATAATAATAATAATAATAATAATATAAGATAATATAAGATAATATAATAATATAATATAATATGATAATATAATATAATATTATATATCATACTATACTATACTAGTAACAATAATAAAATGATACAAAATAATAATAGTAAAAATAGACTCTGATTGACCCTGGACATAGATGGGTGCCTCTGCCCCTCTTTGCACATTTTTATTAGATAGGGATGATGCAAAGACCTAGACATCCACTCTATTCCAAAAGTCAAGTCAATAAGCAGAAATGACCGAGACTGAGATGTAAGTTAGGAAAACGATTTGAACCAAGTCGAGATCAAATGACTAGGATGAACCACAAGTCAGAAAGATGATATAGACTAAGCTAAGATCAAACGATCAAGATTAAACCACATCTCTAGAAAACAATCTGGATTAAGTCGAGATCAAATGACCAAGATTGAACCACAAGTTTAAAAAATGATTTGGACTGAGCCAAGATCGATTAAGCGATCGAGATTAAACCATAAGTCTGCAAAATAATTTGGATTGAGCCAAGCTCAAACGATTGAGATTGAACTACAAGTCTAGAAAATGATCTGTACTGAGTCGAGATCGAGCAATTGAGATTAAATCACAAGTTTGAAAAATGATCTGGACTGAGCCAAGATCAAACAATTGGAATTGAACCACAAGTCTGAAAAATAATTGAACCACAAGTTTGGAAAATGATTTGGATTAAGCTAAGATCAAGCAACCGAAATTGAACCATAAGTTTGAAAAATGATATGGACTGAGTCGAGATCAAATGAATGATAAGTGATAATGCAACGATGCAAATGCACATCCTATCTAGGATGCAGATGTAACTGTCAAGGATTTAAATACAATGTTAATACAATGTATGTAATGTAGATGTTACTAAATCAATGTCTTAAAATTTTAATTACTGTAACAAGGTTTTTAAGACTCCACTATTCTTTCCTAGCTTCTCAGTATTAACAATATCAGAACAAATTTTGTAAACTAATTAATGTCATTCTACTCACCTGATCATAACTCACAAATCATGTCAACCAATTTATCACTAAATTCATCATTGGGTCACCTTATTTGCCCTTTTTTAAAACATTTTCTCAGGTTTCTTTTACTCATCTCATCTTAGATTTCTTTTAAAAGAATGGAACACTCTGTACAAACATTGTCATTCATTTATTTGCCATCATTCAAATTAGTGATGCACATGATATATTTCTTTGATTCATTCAGGGGATGTACATTTGGTCAAAGATAAGAAAAATGGGTTTTTATTATCGAAAAGAAATATGGTCGATAACAAATCAAAGGCACATTATTTTCACTGTTCAAAAAAGATATTAGTATCCAAAAATAATGTTTGTTCAGACAATTGTGAACTCCAACTTAGAATCCTATTTCAAAAACACATTCCATCAATATCCTCAATCTTTGAACCAATCATCATCCTTATTCCTGAGACCCTTACATGAAGTTGTTTTTTAAAGTTTTTATCTTTAATTAAATTACCTTTTCAGGTTTTTGATCTTTCATTTTTCTCTTTTTTGTTTTTATTTTCTTTTTGCTTCTTTTATTCTTTTTGTTTTTTTGCACACACTTTTTCTCATCTTTTCTTTTCATTTCTATTTCCTTTTTATCCATCAGTGATACTTTGATCAAAGTTTCAAATAATTCAATGACAAATTTGCTTTAATTCAATTCATAATTCTTCAACGCAAGTATTCACATTTGATTAAAATGGACTTTTAAGGGACGTAATGTAGGCTAGGTGATGGGTTATGAAAGAAATGGATAAAACGTGCCCAAATTGTATTTAAAAGTTTATCAAACCAAGAACCATTTTTTCATGTAGAGCACCTTGACATGTTGCCCATCAATTTCTTTTTCTTTTTCCTTCATTTTTTTTATTTTCTTCATTTTTCTTTATTTTCATCATTTTTCAAGAAAAACTTTAGCACAAAAGGACTTTGTCCTTGAAATAAACAAGCTTCTCAAACCTTACCCCTAATGGGGGGTGATCTTTGGTTAGGGTTCTTCAAAAGAAATTTTCAACAGGTCTAAAAAGGTAGCAAAGGATAATTTTAATCTTTTTTTTTTTTAAGGATAGAAAGAAGATGGCCATTTTTCATCTCGAACATGAATACTTTCAATGAAGAATATTTATTGATCAAGAGTAGATTGGTGAATAAATTATTACAAAGATCATGTGTTACATCACTTTCAAAACTTTTCACTAGATTTATCTTTTTTTTATTTAGCAATTCGAATGAATCAACAATCTTAACTTATCAATTGATCATTAGAACTGATGTTTTCCAAAATTGAATCCTAAATTATCGTCATGACTGTCTGAACATTCATTATTTGAAATAAAAGAATGGATATGAAAAAAAAAGTATAAGAAGGTAACAGTAAATAATGGTGATTCACATAAAAGAGGAATGTCATGAAAATGCATCAAATTTGTCATTTTTATTAAAATGATGAAAAATAAAATGAAATCTAAGTACATAAAAAAGATCCATATTATCAAGAAATCCTAAGATAATAATAAGTTTCAATCAATTTTCTTAAAATCATGCCCCTAGATGATTTGATAATGGGTTACCACTGATATTAGATGCTGTGTTTCTACTAGTGTCGAAGCTTATTAACCCTTTTTTAATTAGACTTTGCACCCTATGTTTCGAAAAGATATAATTTTTGGTAGAATGATCAACCACCCCATAATGATAGTCACAGTGAATAGTGAAATTATACCATTTGGGATAAGGAAGTTCTAGTTGTTTTGCAGGAATGGAAGCAATCAAATGGTTTTTGTAAAGCTTTTGGTACAGTTTTATGTAGCTCATGAAAATAAGATCAAATGTAAGCTTTTTTTTATTTTGAGATTCCCGTACATCACTTGTTTGGGTAGCTGGATGAATAGAGAACTTAGTTGTGGATGGATAAAAAGGTCATGTAGCAGAGACATGACTTACAATGGGATGATATATGTGATAGATCGACTAAAGGTAGTTTTTGAATTACTACATTTTGAAACTCATAGCTTGAGTCTCACTTTCATTTTTTTTAAGCACCATTTTAGTAGCAGAGGATTCTTCCTCTTTCAATTTACTATTTTTTTTATTACATTCTCAATGATTTCACCAGAAATCACCATATTAGTAAAATATTTAATCATGTTCCCTATCATCTTCTCATAGTTTGGCAATTTTAAAGTGTTTACAAACAGCATTGTTGTTTTTTTCTTTTGTTAGTGGTGGTTGTACTTAAGCGACAACCTATTGCCATCTTTGGGCATACTCCTTGAAAGACTCAGATACTTTTTTCTTCACACCTTGTAACAAAAGAGGATCAATAGCCAAATCTATGATGTGATGATATTGGTTGATGAAGGATCGAGTCAAAATTTTTTATGATTTTATTTGAGCCCTGTCCAACTAAACATACCACCTTGTAATAGATCTCGTTAGACTGTCTTGGAATACATGCATGAGTAGTTTCTCATTACTGGCATGTGCTACCATCTTAAGACAATATATTGTGACATGTGTAATGGGATACTTAGTACTGTCATACTTCTTAAATTTTGGCACTTTAAATTTTAGAGGAATCACAGCATCTGAGACCAAACAAAGATTGGTAGCATCATAGAGCCATAAAAATGTATTCCTTCAATAGCTCATAATATTTCTTTAATCATGCTCATTGTTTGATTAATCATTGAGTCTTTTAAGGATACAACCATCTGTAACTTTATTTCTTCTTTTGTCTCATCTAGTTTAGGGATTTGGATGGGCTTAATTACCTTTTTAAATAATACAAGATTGGTATAACTCTTAACATTCCCTTGATTGGATGCATAAGGTAGTCTCGAATAACTGTAATTCAAGAATGTGGTCTGTTATGGCTACAAATTTGGAGTGGTTTGGGTCTAATGTGGATCAAACCCTAAAGGATACAATGACTTAGTAACTTCATATGAAATATCTTCTTTCACCTCTTTTCCTTTGTTATCTTCTTCAGAGCTTTGGGGATCTTACTTAATTTCCCCTCAATTACTTTATGAGCCTTTTCTAACCTTTCAAAATAGTTTGCATTATCTTGCTTTATCTTTTTGGCACTAGCCCGGGTGTAATACTAGTGTTGAGCTATCCTTAAATCTTGATTTCTCATAATGTGTAAATTTAGAATGATATTTATGGAACCTTTAGATTATGCATAAGAATGAATGCAAAAACAAAATGCATGAATGCAATAAGGAGAATTTACCACATAACAATTGTTATCAAAGAAAATCTTTATTGAATTAAAAGTCACTTTTAACCAAATCCAACATTACATCCATGAAAAGTCTAGAATTTACTAGGAAAAGAAATCCATAACTCGTCAATACGGCTTTACACTTCATTAAGAAAATTTATCAATTTTGACCATGCGTTCTTATTGGTGGCACCTTTACCTTCCATTTTACAATCTTTTCTACCATGTTCTTAGCTTTGTAAATAGCCACAATGATTCGATCAAGTAAAGACTTTAACTAGTTATGTTTATTCATATATGCTTCCTTCATTTGCTCACATTCTTCAGTCACAACCCTCATTTGTGCTCTAATTCCCACCACTACTCCATTTAGCATTTGGATATGCCTTTGTGCTTCAAAGAGCATTGCATCTCTTTTTTGTAGTTTCATTTGTAATTGTCCATTTTCTTGCAAAAGTTGTATCAATTATTAATTAGTGGATGATCGTGTTGTATTAAGGTCAATGCACAAGCTCATCCATTCATCCTTTTCTTATTCTAGTGTTTGAACTTCTTTTTTTAGCCTTTTGTTTGCAAGCTTCAACTCTTCAGACTCTCTTTTTAGGCCATTAAAGGACTTTACTAAGCTTTTTATAGACGTAATTGAGATTTTCCTTGTTAAAATTATTTCATGGAAAATATTGCTTATGATAAATCTAATGATGTAAATGCATGATAAAGGAAAAAGGTTAGTAAGCATAAAAAAATAATACATAAATACAAAAACCAACATACAGGACTAAAGTATACAAAAAAGACAATATATAAGCTTATAAGTAAAATAAACATCCAATCATGTATCCTATTTAGGATTTTCTAACACAAGAGAAGGTATGGTTCTACCTATGGTTGGGCTTTTAAAGTAACTATATGTAGTTTGGATTACTTCTAAAAGGTTCTCAAATTCTTCCTTACATAATTGTCCATTACAAACTAGCAAGGCAACTTGGTCCTTGCCCATCATAGGCTAAAAGTGGAAAGCATTTAATTTGAGTAGGAGTATTTTATAGGCCCAAGTAGAGACATGAAATCTCACAAAAGCATAGGTACTTCACTCCCTCCTAAAGGTAGAGCTCAGGTGGAGAGCTTATGTTATGCACATTCAAATGAGTGGAAAATATATATAGATGAATAACTAAACAGAATATAAGCAATGAAAAGAAAGAAATAGGAAAGAAAGAAAATCATCTCAAATTTATTAAGCAAGGCTTGGATAATAAAAAATTATTTACTGGCTTGACTCTCAATTATCCCCAATGGAGTCACCAAACTATCATAACGTATAGATCCGTAAACCTACCACTAGACATGGATTAAAGAGAGTCGCCACTAATCTTTTTTTGTTTAGGTATGATTGGCTACCTGATTGAATCTGTCCCATTTAAAGAGGAATCTTAAGATTGATTTAAATATATTTAAATGGTAGATTCTGATCCACGAAACTAACTTTTATGTTCAAGAATATGGTTATGTGTAAGAAAGGTTATAGCACCCTCATAGTGCCCATCCAAAGGATGGTACCGGTTTGATTTCGAGTTATCTAATCGTTGAATATGTTTATAATTTACCAAAACATTTAATATAAAAAATTACTCTTAAAATCACCCCAATAGTTTGGTAGCAATTTAAGATAATTCTATCATCTCAAGAGTATTCATGGAGACTAGTGTCCTACCCTAAAGAGCTCTGTCTTTATATTTATTACTATATTTTATTTAAAACAAATTAGTAAAGTCCTTCAATAGTTTAGTAAGATCTACTTTGAAGCAAATCTCCCAATAGTTTGGTGAGATTTTATTTGAAAGATATTTATAAAAATTTTATCCTTTTGAGAAAGTTCATTAAATATCCCAATAGTTTGGTAAGATTTAACTTAGAAAGCAATTCTCTAATAGTTTGAAGGATAAAAAAGTATTTATTTATGAAATTTCCTAATAGTTTGGTGGATTCCATAAAATTCAAATCCATAAAAATTCTTCAATAGTTTGATAAGATTTATGAATTTATTTAAAAAGATTTTTTCTTTTGTTTCTTTTTTAAATAAAAATAGAATTTTATAAAATATTCAACAAATAATAAATTGTTTAGTAAAAATAAATAAATAATAAAAGTCAGTAAAATAAATAAAATACAAAATAAAAAAATTTTTAAATATAAAATAAATATAAATAAAACCAAAAAATAAAAAGATAATGAAAAAAAAAAAACCTATTATCAGGTCGGGTCGAAGCACGAGTCATCATGTGGGTCAATGGATCTAAGTACGGGTCTAGGACTTTTAAAATAGTGTCATTTTGGCACCGTATAAAAGCTACACCCCTAAGTTTTTCTTCAAAAATCCTCTACTTTTTCTTTCTCTAGCTTTAATTCTCTTTTCCTTTTCTCTAAAATGTCCCAAGAACACCCATCAAAAATTGAAAATCTTAATCGATTTATGAAAAAGTTGTTAAAAACCTATCAAAAAATTCAAATCCCACTGAAAAACTTATTAGAAAATTCAAATATTCAACCCAAAAACCTAGATTTTTAAAAAAAATTTCAAAAATTCTAGAAGTTTCCAAAAATTTAAATTCCAATCCCCAAATCCAAATCTTAAACACTTCCAAACTAAACCAAAAACTTTCACCTAAACCTAGAATTTATAAATCCAGAACCTTCAAACCTAGAAACTAAACCCAAAATATTTTTAGAAACTTCTATAAAGCCTTTTCTTCCTCCCCTCAAATCCAACATCTTGTTCCTCTAGTTTTTTGTTCAATTTATAGGCATCCTTAGGAGAGTTTTTAGGAATCAGATAGAATCAACCTAGACTTGAATCTTAGGATTAGATTCGGTCCACCATGATATTTTACATAAGTCTGGTAGTCTGTCTTATTGATTTGATTCCAAATTAAAAGCCCTTGATTATGCAAATTGATTGCCCCTTGTTTTTGGTTAACCCAAATTTGGTTTCCTTGTTAAAACCTCGACCATGAAAAAAGGAAAGAAAATAAAAAGAAATACTAATAATAATAATAATAATATAACATAATATAACATAATATAATATAATAATATGATACTATAATAATAATAACATAATATAATATAACATAATATAATAATATAATACGATAATAATATAATATGATAATATAATAATATAATATATCATACTATACTATACTAATAATAATAATAAAATAATACAAAATAATAACAGTAAAAATATACTCTAATTGACCCTAGACACAGATGGGTGTCTATATACTTGATGTCCCAAATAACTCTTTTTGACTATTTTGATTGATGAACATCATAATGGATTGTGAAAAGGAAGATTATTAGGCTTCACTTGAGTAAAAAATTGAGATAATGCATTATGAGTATGAGTTTTAAGAAGAAGAAAAAAAAAAGAAACAAAGAAAAAAGATGATTATGACATCATGCATATGAGACATTTAAATGAATCTAAAATCAATGAAAAAAAAGTCTTCTCTTGAAAATGGCTTTTCAATGCAAGTATCCATACTTGAAATAAAAAATGGCTATCTTTCAAATTATTTTCATGAAAGAAAAAAAATCCATTTGCTACCCTATTTGAGCCTGCTGATTTTTCTTTCTAAATGAACTCTAACCAAGGATTATTCTCCATATTTGGAGGCAAGTTTAAAAAAGAGAAATCTCATTAAGAGGGCATTTAATCTTATGTTCAAGGACTAGGAAATAATGTCTTATGTTAAGTGGCCAAGTTTGATGTAAGCTAAGTTCCAAAAATTTCAAACTCATGCAAGAAAAAGATAAAGGCAAAAAATAAAAAAGAAAAAAGAAGAATAAAGATGCAAAGGCATGTTTGGAGTAAGGAAAATGTCCTTGTAGAAAAAATTATCCCTAGTTCAATTACGTTTAAAAATGTATTTTAGGTCTATTTATTATTTCTTTCAAAACCTCAACTCCGGTCTATATTACATCCTTTGAAAAGTTCATTTTAATCATATATGGATACCTAAGTTGAAAGTCTTATTCTTTAGAAAATCATCAATTTGGTTTTAGATGAATTTTAAGTGCTCAAATGCAGGGTGGGGTAATCATAAAAAGAAAAAAAGAAAAGAAAAATAAGACCGTAAGGTGAAACTCAAAATACTAGTCTAAAGCAAAAGTGAAAAATTGAAAGTAACTCATGAAACTGATTGATACAAGAAGTATTAGGTAAAGGCATTTTTAAATGAAATTTAGTGCATTAGAGACTTTTGATCAACCTCTATTTTGATGAATTGTTTTTAAATCTGAGCCTTTTCTTTATTTATCAAAACTTTGAGCCTTGCATGATCGGTCTTGGCATTTACTAAAATACCATATATCAAGAACTTAAAAAAGTACCAAAATAGATTGTACTTTAAAAGATTATCTTCATTTATGAGCCTAAATAAAAAGACATTGATATTCCCTTTCTCATTTAGTGGCCAAGTTCCCTATGATAATTTAGATCATGATGTGCCAAACCATTGCATCCATTTTGGAAAAACCAAGTTGTGATTCATCATATTCATTATAGATAGTAATCACCTGTTTATCAAATGTATGATTACATGTGAAAAATTGATTCATTTTTTAGGAAGATATTTGCATGGGGTAATTTTTAATATTGGTTTTGAATATCAAATGCTCATTATGGAATGCTACAATAAAGGAGATCTTTTTGGGGCAAGGAAAATGGTAAATGTAAAGGATTGATAGAGAAAGAGACTTAATAAATAAGAAGAATGGTTTTCAAGAATGGAAATGTTTTGAGAATGTTTGCTTTAGTTTGTGAAAGAACTTGTCAGCCAATTCAAAGGTTATGTCATGGAAAATTAAAAAGAAGAGAAAGTTTTGAGAATCATATTATCACAATTAAGGACATATGATATGGATTTCATGCATTGCATTCATTGCATGCATTTCATGTATTATATCCATCACATTCATTCTATGTGTTGCATTCATGGCATATTCTTCAATAGACAAGAGAAAAAGATTTAGGCATAAAGGCTGATGAAAAAGAAAAACTTTGATATGGAAATTGAATAAAATTTTACCTTAAGGTATTTGTTAAAACTTTTGAGTATCAATTTCAAAAACCTTCAATTAATACTTCTTAAAACCTTCAGGTACATTCTATAAGTTTTCAAATGATCTTTCAACACTTTAGGGCATGATTTTAAACCTTTAAGTATCTTTTTAAATTTTAAAATTGTGGAGCCTTCGTGTGGAAGGAGCTTTTTTAGAATTTGATTTGTAAGACCTTCAGGCATAATCTTCAAGTCCTATGTGCAAGATTCAAAAGTTTTCTAAGTTGAATCTATTTTAGAGTTGAGATTTATAAGACCTTTAAGCATAATCACCAAGCCTTCCAAGCAAGATTTATAAGTCTTTCAACCTGAATCTATTTTAGATTTGAAATTTGTAAGATCTCTGGGCATAATCTCTAAGTCTTCCCAGTTGAGTCTATTTTAGGGTCAAGATTTGTAAGACCTCCGGGCATAATCACCAAGTCCTTTAAGCAAGATTTGTAAGTCTTCTGAGTTGAGTTTTTTCAAAGTCAAGATTTGTAAGATTTTTAAGCATAATCATCGATACCTTGGGGCATAAAATAAGCATGAATTTTTAAGTCTTTTAAGCAAAATCATTAAGTCTTATAGGCAGAATCACTAAATCTTCCAGCCATGATTTTTCCAAGTGCTCCAAGGATAATCTCCAAATCTTTTGAGCATGATCTATAAGACCTATGAGTATGACCTTTTAAAATCTTTGAGTACTTTATTTTTAAAGTTGTGTACCTCTATTGTTAAAGGACCTTTATTTTTAAAGTTATATGCCTCTACTTTTTAGGAACCTTTGAAGAAAAACAAAAGCAAAATTGAAAAAAAAATGTTAAATAATTTGGGTCCGGACATATTTGATGTCCATATATTTATGCAATTTATTTTTCACAAAAACTACATAAAAAGGAATGGTTATAGACACCTTATTTTTTTTACAACCCAAATCGATTTGGGTCAGACTAGTTTCAAATCCAATTATTGAATTTTGGATTTTTTATTATATTTATTTATATTCTTCTTTTCCTTGTTTATTTTATTTTTATTTTATATTATTTATCTTGATTTTATCCTTAATTATTTGACTATTTAAAAAAAAAAAGATAATTGAAGAAAAAGGAAAAGGGGTTTGATAGCTGAAGAAAAGGTCGGATAAGTTTGCTTTTATCATGATTAAATTGAATTTAGGCTTTTAAAGATAAATTCTATTTTTTCATCATAATCCTAGCTTTTGTAGAGTTGGAATTCATCTAAAAGTCTTCTTATTATGTCCTATAAATAACCTTGTGATTCATGGCAAAAGTAAGGAGAAAACCAAAACAAAGCTGCAAAAATAGAGACGAAGGTTTTGGTTTAGCTAAAAATTTTGGGTTTTGATGTAGTAAACCATAAGTAGTTTATTAAAAAATCCTAGGTCAGTGTTCTTGAATTTTTAGCTTTTGGGTTTCTAGGCCTAGGGAAAACACATAATACACAGAGAGTTTTATTTGTAATTAGTAGTTTATTTTTAGCTAAAAAAAACCATCAATAGCCTACAGCCACATTGAGTTGTCCCTTAAACAATATCTAGAAACCAATACACAAGCATATTATCTTTCCCGAGGCCAATATTCCATTCCTCTCCATTTCAGTTCTTTTTTTTTAAGAATTCGACACACCTAAACCACTACTAGTTATTTAGAAACATTAACTTGCTAATATCACCACAAGAACCAAGCCCTACCCAAAAAAACCCAATTCATAACCAATTCATCAGCAACAAAATCCAAAACCATCAAAATAGAAACCGAATTTCACAAATACATTCACTAGTAAAAATATCATAAACAAATACCAAAATCGATAGTGAGTTTTTGTGAAATTTTGGCTTGAGGCATTTTTAGGAATTTTTTGTGTGTGGTTTAAAGAAGGGAAGTGAAGTCAACGAGAAGTAATCCAATGGAGATTAAAGGCAAATTAGTGTTAGATACCAAAGATGAATAATGACATATGATGGTGATAATGAAGTACAGTAGTCAGAATCTTGGAACTATAGTGTTCCTAAGTTTTGGAATTTTTGGGTAAATTTTTATAAAAAGAGAAGGAAAGAGTAAAAGGAAAAAGAGAGAAGCAAGAATGAAAATGAAAGAAGAAATGTGATTTTTTTGGTTTTATAAGTGGACAAAAATGATGCCTATCTGCTTAAAGATGGGATTCATGTTTTTCTTTTAACCCGACTTAGATTCGCCTAATTTGACCTATTTTTCATAAGCTGTCTTCAAGCCAAGCCATTCCAAGAGCCACATAAGTTGTTGACTTCTGATTTGAGTCAATGACTAAGTCATATTCTGTAACCGAGTTGTTGAGCTGATTTCTTATTCAAGCTGAATTTGTTTTTTGATTGTTTTTCTTTTCTTATTTATTAAATTAATATTTTCTTAAGTTTTTTGTTTATTCTTTTATTTTATTTATTTATTTTTTGAATAAATTTTTATTTTCAACACTTAAGGAAAAGTAAAAAAAAAAAAAAATTTTCCTTAAAATAAAAATAATTTCTAAAAAAGAAAAAGAAAAAGTATTAATTATTCTTCAAGATAAATTTCCAAGAAAATTTGAAGGCAAAGTTCAATTATTAATTTCCCTAAACAAAAATCATTTTAGAAAAATTTTTGAGGAAAAAAGTTAGAATGCCCATTTTTTTCTTAAATTAAATAATATTTTTGATGAAAAAAAAAATTAAAGTATCAAATTTTCCTCAAACAAAAATAATTCCAAAATTAAAGAAAAAGGTTGAATTATTAAATTTTCCCTAAATAAAAAATATTTCAAAAAATGAGGAAAAAGTTGAAATATTAATTTTTCCTTAAACAAAAATAATTTCAAAATTTTGAGAAAAAATTGAAACTATTAATTTTTTTACTAAATAAAAATAAGCGTTATATAACCTTCTTCGCATGTAATTGTACTCTAAGACTTAATTTTGGTTTCATAAACTAGAATCTACCTTTTAAAAGTACCCAAGTCAAGCTTAGGCATCTCTTTAAAATAGGATAAATTCAATTAGGTGGCCAATTGCACCTAAAGAAAAAATATTAATGGCGACTCAGAAGTCTATGTCAGCGATAGGTTCAAGATCTATATGTTATGACACAATCGACTTTTTTCATCTCATAGAATGCATTTGACACGTGAGCAGTCGACTACTTCATATAGCAATCAACTCTTTTCAATTTTTAAAAGGTTCCAATTACAACCTACTATAAATTAGTTGATTCTTTTTTAATGGCAATTGATTGTTATGGCATAAATAAATTTTTAGAAGACTTTAAATATTGGCAATCAAATCAATTAGGATTAGGAATCGGTTCCACTCAGTTCCAATTATTGTAATCGATTGCTATTTTACACAAAAACTATGCTTAGCTTTTGTTTGTTAAAGCAATTGACTCTATGTCTTTGGCAATTAACTACTATTCTTGGAAGCATAAGGCAGTCAACTCCTTTGAGCATGGCAGCTGACTACTTAAATGTATAGCCTTTTAATATCATTCTTTTAAATCTAGCATCATGTCTTTGATCTTTGAAAGTTTACCTTAAGTTTTCTTATAGCTTTAATTAGATTTCTCTTTGATTAAGTTATTACTTAATCATATTTTTCATATTTTAAAAATATTTTCTAACATGTTTCCACCTATTTTCAAAATATGACTAAGATCCGGTACTTCTGGAATCCTTAAGCATAAGTAAAAATATCATATAATATGATTTCAAAATCTTTACTTTATTGTTATAATATTTTTAATTTACTCAAATTGAATAATAGATCTTAGATCTTTGAACCAACCAATTTATATAACTTGTCATGCACTGATACCACACACAAAATTTCAAATCTACCAAAGCATCATTTTGCTTTGCTTTGACACAATTTCATTGACCATGTGTATTGTATATTCATGAGTGTTTTCAGAGAGAAGTCTTTATTATCATAACATTCAAATCTGTAAACTTGATCATTAGACACAAAACATGTAGTTGCCACCAATCTTTTTTATCTAGATATGATTGGTCACCAATGAATCAATCCCCTCTAAAGACATTTTAAACTTGACTGAGAATCCCTAAAGAGAATAGATTCTGGTTTACTGATAGAACTAAATTCAGGAGCTTAGTTACATGTACAGAATGTTATAACAGTCCTATAATACCCATTTGATATTAACCAATCTTAAATTATTTTTTAGCCTTAATTAAAATGGTCTCTTACTCTTAAATTATTTTATTACTTTTAATTTTGATATTCAAATACTTAAATATTAAAAATATCATTTAAGTTTTCTCCAAAGCTTTTTGTTAAACCTTTAAAGGAGTTTCCTCACATAAAAAAATTCAAGTAACACGTATTTTCTTGAACATATCCCATCGTTAGATATATTAAATAGTTTATAAAAGAAAATTAATTAAGAATTCATAATAAACACACAAATTTTACAACATATAAACTTAAATAATTATAATTTATTCATTAGTTAATTTTTATTTCAAATTCAAAATTAAATAAAAATTCTTATATTAAAATCATTTACTAAATTCCTTAATGCTTTAATTGAATTTAGAAAATTCTCTCACATAAAAATTTTCAAAAATATTACATGCTCGAATTTTCATTTATTCCTAAATTATTATTATTATCCCTTTTAAAATTATATTATAGAATAATCATTTAATTTCACTTACCAATTTTTTTATAAATTGATTTTTAAAAATTAAATAAACAAATATCTAAAACATTTAAATATTGGAGCAATTAAATAAATCAAACAAATAAATCCAATGGATCAAATTATTAAATAAATAAAAAAATGATTAGGTGTAAATAAAAGAAACAATGAAACTAATTTAAAAATAAAAATAAAAAACAAAAAATAAAGAAAATAAAAAAAGGAAAACCCATCAAAATGGTCAAGTCAAACTTGGATAAGCATGTGGATCTTTGTCGGGTTAGGCATGGATCTTTAAAATCTTTTTATACGAAAATGCCATCGTTTTGGGAAGTATTTAAGAATAAAATTTTTTTTTTGCTTTATCTTTCTTTTTCTCTTTCTCTCTCTTCCCTGCTTTTTTTGCCTTATTTCTAGATTTCTTTGAACGTTGGCTAGAAACTTTAAACTGATGCAAAAAAACTAAATAAAAATTGCAAACTTGGTCAAAAAATTCAAAAATTTAAAAAATCTTTAGGAAAAAAACCCTGAACTTTGATTTTTTTTATTTCTTTTTTTGTTTTCCTTAAATCCTAATTCCTAAATTTCTACAACCTAGCCTACATCTAACAGCAACCCTAATAATTTCACAATAAAAATTTACCAAAAAGGAACATTACTTGAACATTATTTTTTGCTTTCTCTTGCTTGTTGATTATTCTCTTGATTCCTCCCCCTTTGCGACTTGACTGCAGGTTCTTAAATAGAGAACCAATCCTTGTTTAGTTTAAACTCCAAATTTTAAAAAAAAAATTATTCTAGTCTATTCTTACCAAAATTAAACCTTAGAATTTGAATTCAATTTTAATTTGGATTTTTCTTAAAAACAAGCCAAATACACTTATAATTTTAATCCTACCAAAACTGTAGTTGGAACACAAGATCTTTAACTCTAAAATAATTCCAAGAATTTCAATTCCTTCCAAATCCAGCTTCTTCTCTTTGTCATTTCAAACCTTCATTTTTTTTTCAATAAATGAAATAAAATCAATAAAAAATAAAATAAAATAAACTTACTAGAAAGAATAGAAAATTAAACCTAATTAAATCTAATTAAGACTTCAGACTAAATAAAGTGTCTATACTTATTCCTAGAAATGGCACCACTTCCACTCATATAAGTGAACTCCATAAAGAATACAACCATAAAAACATTCCAACATTAAATTTACATGTTATGGATTCACTAAGAGTTAAATCTCAACCTTTTCACAAATAGTTCAAATACTTATCTACCTTGAAATGTTTTCAATTTAAAGTACTTGTAGTCATATTCAAATAATGTACTTTACTCATTAAAACTCAAGACTTATTGTGCAATTAAGCGTTGAGTTAAGATTACATCATATGTGACATAATCTATGGACTTGGTTCCCATCCCTTTGAAAGTTTTAAACACCATATCTCTTATGAGACCTTTTGTCAAAATCAATGGTGATCACCCCATCTTTTATTAGTTGCCTAATATAGCCATGTCTTAGACCTATGTGTCTAGATTTCCCATTATATACTTGACTATATGATTTGAAAATGTACTTGACTATCACAATGGATAGGTATAAGTGACATTGGCTTTGGCCATAAAGGAATTTTTAAAAGTAAATTCCTTAGCCATTTCACTTTTTTGTATGTTAAAGTTAATGTCATTAATTCAGAGGCCATAGTAGAATATGTTATACAAGTTTGTTTCATAGAACCCTAAGAAACTGCATTCCCATTAAATCAGGAAAATCCATCCATTTGTGGATGAATGATCTTCCATATTGGTTATCCAACTTACATTAATATATCCTTCTAAAACTAAAGGTTCACCATAATAACAAATGCTATAATCCATAGTTTTTCTTGCGTATTTAAAACTCTTGTAATAGCATTCCAATGCAAATTACTTAGGATAAATATATATCTACTAAGCTTACTAATTGTATAAGCTATATCTGTTTTTGTGCAAGTCATTGCCTACATTAAATAACCTATAACCTTATCATATTCAAGTTGTGCAACTAACATTTCTTTATTTGGAGTTAACTTAAAATTATGATAAAAAAGTTTTAAAATTGTTGCACTATCAAAATGATTAAATTTCTTGAGAATCTTCTCTATGTAATGTGATTGTTACAAGGTCATATTAGAGTTTTCTCTAATTATCTTAATTCATAAGATCACATTTATAGCAACCATGTCTTTTATAGCAAAATTTTTAGGTAAGAACTTTTTAGTATTTTCAATTTGTTCTAAGTCCATACCAAAAATTAGTTGTCTTCCATATATAGACATATGATGACACTTTTCCCCATTTTCAAACTTACTATAGACATATTTATCAAATTCATTGCTCTTGAATCCTTTAGCTAACACAACATCATTAACTTTTGATGCCATTGTTTAGGAGCGTGTTTAAGTCCATATAAAGACTTAATCAATCTACACATTTTCTTTTCTTTTCCTAGAAGTATAAGACTTTTCAATTCTTCCATATATATATATATATATTTCCTCATCTAATTCACATTTAGGAATGTTGTTTTAACATCCATTTGGTGGATTTTAAGTTTATATAAGAAAGCTAATGTTATAAGCATTTTTATTATAGCAATTCTTGTTAATAATGTATAAGCATCAAAATAATTAATACCATGTTTTTATGTAAATCTCTTAGCAAAAAGTCTAGTTTTGAATTTGTCTAAAGTTTCATCGACTTTCATTTTCTTTTTGAAAATCCTTTTACAACTGATAGGTTTGCAACTAGGAGGTAAATCAACTAAAATGCATCTATTATTTCCCATATTGGAATCTATTTCATCATCTATAGCTTCTTTCCAAAAAGCTACATCTTAAGACTTTATTACCTTTTAAAATGTCACAGGATTTGATTTCATATTGAAAATACATTCAATATGTTTGTTTATTGTTTCTCTTGTTCTTTTAACTAGGAATATTAATATTTTGGACCAACAGTTTTAACCTTTCTTGCTATTTTATTTGTTCTAGGTACAAGGTTATTATCTTTTACAATGAAAGTTACTTTTTCCAATGAAAGTTACCTTTTCTTGCTCTTTTAAGCTATCTAGAGCAATTTTTTGAGAATTAGATTCTACTATAAATCTATATTCATCAAAGATAGCACCTTTAGATTTATTTATCGTATTAATAGGTATTGAGTCAATTGGTATTGGTTCTATCACCGTGAATCTATAAGCATTACTATGTTGAACATAATCAATGAATATACATTCAATTTGTTTTCACCTAATTTCTTTCTTTTAGGTTTAGGAACTCTTACTACTGCTCAGGGGCATCATACCTTAAAATAATTTAGGTTAGGCTTTATTTTTTTTCATAACTCATATTAGGTTAACTTGTTCATTTTTTGGGAACTCTATTTTGGAAATGGCATGAAGTTAACAATGCCTCACCCAAAAAACATTTTTCTAAATCAAAGTAAGACAACAATGCATTAATTATCTCAGTCAATGATCTATTTTTTCTTTCCACCACACAATTTGATCGTGAACTATAAGCTAGTGTTACCTCATGTATTATTCCATTGATTTAAAAAAACTAGAATCAAAATATTATCCTCCTCTATTAGTTTTCAAAGTCATAATCCTAGAATTACAATGCAATTCTACTTTATTTTTATAAGTTTTAAACTTATTCAATGCTTTGTCTTTAGAGTGCAATATGTAAACATGGCAATATCTTGAGTAATTATTTATGAAAGTTACAAAGTACTTTTTACCACCTATTGAATGGGTACTATGCAAATCACATGCATCACTATGTATTAATTCTAAGATGTTAGAACTTCTTTCAATTTTATGAAAGGTTTTCTAATAATCTTAGTAAGCATGCATGCTCTATATGTTCCATCATTCTTTTTAACATTTGGAATTAAACTTATTTAGACATTACATCACCATTCTTCTATAAAGAACATGTCCTAATCTATAATGTTAAAGATCAAAAGAATAAAGCAAGTAGGCAAAAGAATTATTATGAATAATAAAGGATACATTGAGTTTAAACATGGCATTATAGGCATAATCCTTTCCCACAAATATACCACCTTTAGACAAGATAAACATGTCTTCTTCAAATACTAATTTGAAACCATGCTTATTAACCAAGCTAGCAAATACAAGATTTTTCCTAACTTTCAAGAGATACAAAACATTGGTAATTGTTAGTGTTTTGACGGAAGTGAATTTTAAATCAAATTTTCCTCCACCTTTGATTTCAATTTTTGAAGAATTCCCTATGTAAAACACATAACTTCATATTCTTCTTAGAAAGTTTTGAACAAGGTTTGTTAGTGCAAACATGCTTTATGGTGCCAGAACCAACACACCATGCTTATTTGTCTTCTATGGCATTGATATTAGAAATCATAGCAATAAAATTTTCTTTGGTTGCTTTTGGTGCTTTGTTCTTTTATTTTTATTACAAGATAATCTTTCTTACAATGACATTGCTTCTAATAATAGAAACATGAACCTTTTTTTTTAGCTTTTTAGCATTTAGTGAGAGTTCTTTTCTATTGATAGATTTGGATGGCTTGACATCTTCAACTACATAGACTTTAAAAGAACTAGCTTCTTTTTCTTTGTCATTTTTCTTGTGATATTGCTCTTTTAAGCAAAGATGACTTGTAAGTTTCTCAAGATTAACATCTTTCTTTTCGTGTTTCAATGTTTTCTTAAAATCCTTCTATGACGAAAGAAGTTTGTCATAGAAGATACAACAAATGCTTCATTCATTTCTATCTTGTATTGTTTGAACTGACTCAAAGTAGTCTCAATTTCAAGAAATTGATCCATGATGATTTAGAATCAATCATTTTGTATATGTTCCATCTTTAAACTAAGAACTTGTTAGATTTAGCTTCCTTTTTTGTGTCCCTTGCATCTTACTTATCCCATACTTTTTTTTTTGTTAATGTGCATGAAATGTAGATATCAAATAAAGAATCAAACATACCATTTAATATGTAGCCCATGCATGTATAATCATTATTCTCTCACTTTTGCCTCTTACAAGTTTGATTCAAATTTCATCATCTCTTTTCTGGCCTCGAAGTAGTGAGAACATTTGTAATCTTTAATGCGGTGAGAAGAATATACATCTTTGGTTGCCACCTTAGGAAGTTTCCTCGATCAAATCATTCTAATATTTGGAAATTGGTTATTGTCTTTTTTATGAAATTTAACTTGTCCATATTGCTAATAAACCTAAAGAAAAATGACATTTTTAGTATGCCTTGAAGTCATTTCATTTGTAATAGAAGGTCTTAATTGTTCTACTCAATTACACATTAGTGAGGCTTTAAAAACTTCTCTAGTTATCAAGATATTTAACATAGACTACATTTTTATCTTAAAAACGTAATCTATGTTGAAACTTTAGAATTTTTAAAAATAATTTTTTTCAAAATATATTTTCAACTATAAAATTTTGAAAAATAGATTTTTTTCATAATATATTTTCAACATATCCTACTTTTTTATTTTAAAAAACTTTATTTATGTTGAAACTTTAGAAATTTGAAAAATAAATTTTTTCATAATATATTCAACTATAAAGTTTTCAAAAATAATTCATTTATAACATATTTTCAACAAATGCTACATTTTTTTAATCTAAAAACATAGTCTATGTTGAAATTTTAGAATTTTTAAAAATGATTTTTTTCATAATATATTTTCAATTATAGAATTTTAAAAAAATCATAATATATTTTCAACATAGACTATATTTTTTTTATCTTAAAAACGTAATCTACATCGAAACTATAGAATTTTAAAAGAATTTTTTAATCAATTGCAAAAAAAATTTTATTATAATCCATTAATTTTTTAAATATATTTTGATTTCAAATAATTACAATATTATTAAAAAATATACATATGTCAAAAATTATAATTATTATAATTTTATTAAATAAATTCAAATCAATTGTAAAAACTGAATACACATTTAATCCCATTGAATAAAATTCAGTACAAATAAAAGTGGAATTAATCTTTATTTTTTGAAAAATGAAATTTAAATTTGGGCATTACCAGGTGTCAAAGGATGTGATTTGGAATGTGTGTATGAGTATTTGTTAGGATCTTAGTTTATCATGTAATTTTTTTTATTGAAGGGTAAGATAGACTATAATTATCATTTCATTAGAGCAAAAAAGGGACAAGATTTACATTATGGGGGAATGGTAGAAACCTTAGAGAGAGGAGGGTTTTGGATTTCTTCATATTTTCTCCATTTTGACACCGTTGGAATGTAATATTCTGGATGCCATGAATTGTACACGAAACCAAACTGAGGATCAAATTATGAAAAATAGAATTCCTAGAGAAATTTTTTACTTTCCGCTCTAAGAATGTTAATTGCTAAATTTGACTCTTCATTATGACAAGAATGAGGTTGAAACGAAACTTTGCAAGCAAAGGCGCGGACAAAGAAACTTAAGTGTGTGTTTGATTCATGTAAACAAAGCTGTTTCTAGTTTTCATTTTTATAGAAAATAGAAAATGGGTGAGAAAACTTCTATGGTTGAAAAAAAATGTTTTTAGAAAATAACAATGAAAATACACTAAAATTAGAAAAAAATTGTTTTTATTATTGTCAAGGAAAACAACTTGAGAAAAATGAAGAAAGTGAAAACACGAGGGTTTTAAAAAAAGTTTTTGTCTATGTTTCACGACACATGTTTGAATATATAAATATGGAAACACAAAGCCATTTTTTCACTTCACTCTTATTTTCTTCTCTTTTCTACAGTTGTTTCTGTCAAACCCCAAGGTCTTTCCTTCTCCTCTTATTTTCTTAGTTTTTATGGCTTTTCCTCCTTGTTATTCCCTTTCCTTTTCTTCCCATTTTACTTCATTGTTTTGCTGTCTGTCGACATTGCGCTAGTCACCGCCGTTGATCAAACCAGTTTTACCAATAACACACCAATAACACAACCTGACCTGAAAAGGGCAAATACTCATGCTTGACAAATCTATGCGCATCAAACAAATTGGAAGGAGCAGCTTAGTGGAAGCAGAAACTAATGCCAATGCAAATAAAAGGAAAAGAGTGATGATTTTAAAACCAGGGCTCCGTTTGGTATCTGAAACAACTTCCCGAAAAAAAACTTTCCCTAAAGATATTTTTTGATAAAGAAATGATATTTCAGTGTTTGGATCAATTTAAAGAAAATATTTTCCTTTGTTTCAACCGAACATACAAAAACATATTCACTAAACTTAATAATCTAAAATACGATAAGATACGATGATACAATATGAATACAATACGAAATATAAACATAAAAGTGACATAATTTAAAACTTTAATAATAACAATATATGAGTATGAGAAAATAAAAAAATATATTTCATATTTTTGTATCAATATAAATTGTGACATATAATTTTTATATAAAACACAATATGAATATATAAATTTTAGTATTTTACGTGAGATGAATGCACGAATTACCAAATCTAATGTTTACTATTTATCTTCTCTTTCCTTTAATCTTCTCTCCTAAGCCTTTTTTTCTAACTCAAAACATACTCATTTTAAATTCGTAAAAACCCATAAAATAAATACAATAAAAAGAGCTAAATAATAAAATTTGAAAAAAAAAATCGATCTTATTTTTAAAAAAACTCATGAGTATACAAGATTAACTTGGAGATTGAAGTTTAAAAAGGGATTTTTTTAATCAAAATACCAATAAGCATACAAGATACCCATACCAAAATTTAAGCTACCTTTTGCATTCTAAGACATACAACTGTACAAGAGGTAAAATAGCTTCATATTACGAGGAAGACTTTTCAATGTTCTGAAGTTATACTTATCAAGCTGGCATGCGCTAGTTTGGTGAATCTGCAAAATTTTCATTTCTGTCATAGCTCATTGCTGTATTTGATAAGGTATATATATATAACTGTTTTTTTTTATGAAATATATATAACTTCTTGTTTGCTTGTTTCTTGTTCTCTTTAATTTGAGTAAATTTTATCCATGATCACTCAATTATACCTTTATTTTCATACAAGTCACTCAACTTTAATTTATATCAAGAAAATTATTAAAATTTGATAAACATATAAAAAATAATCACTTGACAGATTTCATTTAAATTATTCGACAGAAAAATGATGTGCTACTATATCAATATCACATTATCTGCCACATCAGCTAATCGTAAATTTTTTTTCATTTCTTTTCTCTCCCCTTTTCTAATCTCCCTCTTTCTCTGTTAAATTCTTCAAGCTTATATTCACTATCACAAACTTATATTACATACCTCCAAAGCCTAAACTCATGGAAGCTATTTTTTAAGTAGGATGAGAAGAAAAGAGCGAAAATATATAAAGGGGAGGAATTAATACACGCCAAGACAAAGTGTATTTATTTGGATGGAGTTGAGTTTTGAGGACTCAGATTCTGAGCACATAAATTTTAGGTGAGCATCAAAGGTTTAAACATCACACTTCAGCAAAAAAAAAAAAAAAAAAAAAATTAGGGTTAAACAATCAGAAAATAATAGCCGACATTGATTCCTGGAGATAAGGAGACAATTAATTTGGCAGCTTAAAAAAATTTTCTTAGTGTTGAATACCTGTAATCAGATATCACATAAAAGCAACAAAAATATTAAAAATAATGAATTTTGACAAGCACCCATGATCAGATATCACATTGTTAATCCCAAAAAAAGTCTTTTTTTAATAAAAAAAGAACACATCAACGAAAAATAACCTATGAAAATCAAAAGAAAATACATATCTAATAATTAAAAAACTAAGAAAGAGATCTTACGTATTTTGACAGAAAGAATAGATTTTGAAAAAAAAAAAAAAAAAACCCAAAGCTGAAGCTAGGACTCAAGAGTAGTTAGTATTTATAAGTTGAATTCAGAATGAATTTTTTATGAGGATAGTGTATAAGCGAGGCCACAAGGATTTTTTTTTATTAATTTTGGGTATCAATTGCTAGTAGTGGTAATGCTTGGAGGAAATTTTTCTTTTTTTCTTTTCTTTTGCTTTGGAAGTGGTGTAATATGAGTTTTTAGCGGTGATTGACGGTGGAAGCTTGAAGAACTAGAGAGCGAGGGAGAGAAAAGAAATGAAAAAAATTTAAGTTTGGCTAATGTGGTAGATGATGAAGCACTGATATGGTAGGCAGATAAGTTTTTTGTCTAAAAAATTTGGATGAAATTTGTTAAGTGATCATTTTTTATAGATTTATTAAACTTTAATAATTTTATTGATACAAAATAAAGTTGAGTAATTCATATACGAATGAGGGTATAATTCAGTAATCATGGATAAAATTTACTCCTTTAATTTTCTTCATTTTGTGGAATAAGGATTGTTGTTGTTTTATGCCAAATAATGCGTGATGAAAGATTTGGCTTGTATTTGAAAGAAATTTCTCATGCAGTAAAATGTCCGATCATTTTATTTTCTTAAGTACTCAATTTGAAAGAAATTTCTCATGTAGTTCTTATGTTTATTTTATTTGTAATTTATTTTTATTATTTGATTACATTTCCCTTTTCTTTTAAAAGATGCAATTTGTTTTAATTATTAATTTTTGTTCTGAAAATATATGTACCAGACATATTTTCATAATTTTCATTCTTGGAAAAAATTTTTCATTTTGATATATCAAACACGTTTTTTAAAATTCAAAATTTTAAAAATTAAAAATAAAAATAAAAACAAAAGATAAATTCCTCGTCGTAACGGGGATGAGATCGAGAAACATATTCTTGTTCTACAATCATCTCTACGTATATATTTAATTAATATATTTTTATATTATATATTTCACTTCAATTACCTTTTGTTTTAATTTTTTATAAATTTTATTTGATAATTTTTTATAATTTAGGTTTGTATTTGTTAGTCATGTGTGTAATTTTTTAAACTATTTTAAGATTATTTTTATTTTGCATGTGGTACATTAAAAAAATTTAAATATTTTAATATATATTTAATTTATATAAAAATAATAAAGAGCGATATTTTTTGAAGATGGCAAACGGACGAATTTAGACAAGCTCATACCAAGCTCTCTTTGAATTCACACATTTGTATTACGATATTTTTAGATTTGAACTGATTTGAATTTGAATATTTTTGGGTTCAGATAATTTCGAATAAAAAATTTTGGATTTGAACCATCTTAGATACGGGTTATTTAGGGTTTTGATTATTTCGAATTTAGTTTGAGTTAGACGAGCCTCGACAAATTAAATAATTTTGAAATTTTATAGTTTATAGAATTTTCTTATTTTCAAACGTGATAATTAATTTTATTTTTTATATAATTAAACAAAAATATGACAGATATACTAAAGTTAAAAAATTAAAAATTAAAAAATATTTATATGTATTTTAATATTAGCCAATACTTTATCGTATATTTTATAAGTTCAAATAATTAAATAAATATATAAATATAATATATATATATATATATATATATATAAAAGTAAAAGTCCATAACCATCGACCCACATAAAAAATCATTTTAAAGACTCAACAAATATAAATAAAACTACTAAATATTTATATAAATAATTTTTTATCCTTAAGTCTTAACCCAATAACCCATTGGATGATTGGATACATAGCTTTAGCCGCCTAATCGAATTCATTTTTTTAATTTTTATTTTATTAGCTTTTTACTCACTATATTATAAATTTTAAAATGCATTGTAAATTTTCAAGAATTTTGCTAATATTTATTTTGTTCTTTGGTTTGAAAATAAATGAAATACCAATATAATTACATTAGATCTATTCATATACATTGACTAAATGTTCAATTAGAATGTTGAATAATTAACATTAAAAAATTATCAATTAATTGGTTTAACCTTAATAATCAATATACATGAAACAAAATTAGTGCTTAAAAGGAGTCTCTTCGAGCCTATGGCCTGTAAGAGGAGTTTTACTAGTCTTGTCTTATGGAAGAGTCTATTTCCTCAATTCCTTTGGGGATGTTAGTGGCAAATCATAGTATTACCATCATATAGTCAGGTTTCATGGTGCCAGAAGACATGGAAAGAATGTGGCAAAAGTTAAAGCTCACAGATGAAGAAAAGGAATGTGTGGAAACAGATGGGATATTGGAGAACGCAGATTCAATGGAGGAGCAAAACTAGATGGTGGGAAAGCTATTTACCACGAGTCTTTTCAATAAAGAAGCCATGATTGGCACTTTAAGGGTGATTTAGAAATTATCGAGAGCGATGGTGGTAACAATTTTAGACAAAAACTTGTTCATATTTAAGTTTGGTTCAAAGAATGATATTGAAAAAAGAGTTCTTAAGGGCTCACATGGTTCTTTTGGAAAAAACCTTGTAGTTTTTAAAGATTACTATGGAGACCTGAGGCCAACAAGTTATGTCTTTGATAGATCCATGTTCTGGATCAGAGTCTATGGATTACCTTTGAAAATGATGCACAAAATGAAGCTTGGAGTGTTTAAGGGGATGGATAACAACATATCGTATTCAGCAAGAGGAAGTTTTTTTAGGGTGTGGGTTAAGATAGATATCACAAAACCTTTAAGGCGGTTTGTGTCACTGTCTGGAATAGCAAAGGGGAAGAGTTATGGGGCAGATTAGAATATAATAGGATGTCAAAGTTTTTGTTATATTTGAGGTAAAATAGGGCAACTAATCTAGAGCGCGAAAAGGCAGTAGAAACAGAAGATGAAAATGGAGTGAACCAATAGGGTGAATGAATGAGAGCTTCCCTAGTTCAAAAAGGTCACATGGTATACTCTGGAATGACAAAAAATTATAACTAAAGCCCAAGAGATGAGATCATGGCTGAGATGAATCGGGAAGCACCCAAGATAGCCCATGGAGATCTAGGTGCTAAAGAACAGAATGTGACATTACAGATTGAAGAAGAACAAGGTGCAGATGAAGTCAACGGTGGTGGAACGGGGACAAGAAGATGCATTTTTGGCAACGGAGGGCTTTTAGGAGGAAATCATGGAGAGAGGATCGTCTATAGGAAAGAAAGCGAGATTTATGGGTTGAAGGGAATCAAGCATATGGCGACAAAATGGGGTTAAAGATGGGACAATCATCCATTATAACCGGAATAATTAATTTGGAAGAACGGAGCTGGCACTACATGGCAGTTGTGTAGAAACGACGTGCAAAGATACTATCATTAGTGACGTGGTTGATTTGCATGAGATGGCAGCTTCAGGGACAAAGAAAGACTTTGAAGGGAATGAATTAAACGTGATTAAAATTGAGGGGTCGAATAACAAAAATGGTGGGAGATACACGTTGAAGAAAAAGGCGAGGGCAGTCTCTATAAGCAATAGGCCGGTAGAAGCAAAGTGCCATATTTGTAAAAGGAAGCTTTCAAATCAAGACAGTGATTTTATGGAGATCGATCATCAGGGGAAGAAGAGCAAGGAAGACGCACAAGAGAATGTAGTTTCACAAAGCATATCAGCTATGACCGGAAACTAATCGCATCGAGAAAGATGAGGTTACTAGGATGGAATTGCCATGAACTTGGGAACTCACATGCAATTCGAGTTCTTGGGGATTTATTGAAGAGGCAAGACCCCATGTAGTCTTTTTGAGTGAAACAAAGCTCCATGAAAAGAGGCTGGAAAGAATAAAATAGAAATGTCGCATGCATGGTTGTTTTGGTGTAAGTGCTGAGAGGAGTAATGGAGGATTAGCAATATTGTGGAAGGAAGATATTAAGCTTAAACTTCTTAATCTTTCTGAAAACCACATTGACATGGAAGTAAATGAAGGTATGGGCACACTTCATGGAGACTAATGGGATTTTACGGTGAACAAGATGTGAGGAAAAGACGCGAATCCTAGGTGTTGATGAGGAGCTTAGCAAGGCAAGCTGATAGACCATGGTTATGTATGGGAGATTGTAATGAAATATTATGGAGTCACGAGAAAACGGGGAAAGCGCTGAGGCGAGATAACCAAATGGTGGCATTTAGAGAGACTTTAGAAGAAAGTGGACTAGATGATTTAGATTTCAAAGGAAAGTGGTAAACATGGGAAAGGGGAAAGCTGCAATCAAAAAATGTACGTGAGCGACCTGATCGAGGACTTGGCAACAAACTCTAGAATAAGTTATTTATATTGACTATGAGGTTTGACATCTAGATGCATTTGTTTCTGACCACTGCCCCATTTTGGTGAATATCGAGAGAAAAAGCCTCATATGAAGGAATCAAAGATCAAAAAAGAGATTCAGGTTTAAGGCAATGTGGATTAAAGAAAGGGAATGTGAACAGATTGTGAAAGAAGCGTGGGAAGGTAATAACACGGAGTCAAGTCAATTCAGGATCAAATGAAGTGGGTTGGTAGTATGTTTGTGGCATTGGCACACATCCATGTTCGGTGCACTAAGAAAGGACATTGAAAGAATTAAAAGGGAGATGTAATAGCCTTATGATACACAACTAACAGATACAATCTTGAAGCCAAAGCAAGACTTAAGAAGGAGTTGAATTTGTGCTTGGGAACAGAAGAAATTTTTAGATGCAAAGGGCTCGAGTGAATTGGTTGAGGGAAGGGGAGAGAAATACTGCTTTTTCCCATGGGCTAGCTTAATCAAGAAAACGTAAAGCACTATAAGGGGCTTGGAAGATAGGAATGGTGTTTGGTGTGAAGAGGAGAAAGAAATTCAACAAATTACCACTGAATACTTTAAAAAGCTATTCGTCTCTGAAAAAATTTATATCTGTGAAGATATATTGGAGGCTTAGACCATTGTGTGACGGACGAGATAAACAAGCTCCTTGCAGATGTCAAGGCTGAGGAAATTCATATAGCCATTAGACAAATGCACCTAACCAGATCGCTTAGACCTGATGATATGCCTGATTTATTTTATCAACATTTTTGGCATATCATTGGTAATGATGTGGTTAAGTTTTGTGTATCTTGTTTTAAGGGGGAAAAGGATTTGGCTGATGTCAATCATACCAACATTGTTCTAATCCCCAAAACAAAAGACCCTTGGAATATCACACAATTCGGACCCATTAGTTTGTGCAATCTCATCTATAAGATTATTTCAAAAGTAGTGGTGAATAGGCTAAAGACTATCCTACCTGTTTTTATTAGTGAATCACAAAGTGCATTTGTTCCAGGTAGACTAAAAATTAATAATGTTTTAGTTGCTTATGAGCTTTTACATAGGTTGAAAACAAAGAGACAAGGTAGGAAGGGGTTTTTTGCTTTAAAATTGTATATGAGCAAGACCTATGATCGGGTGGAAAGGAATTTTCTTTCAGCAATTATAGTAAGATAATGATTCCATCCAAATTGGATTTCTCTAGTGATGAACTGTGTTGCTTCTGTATCATATTCTCTTGTTGTTAATGGTGGTATTACTAATGTTTTCAAACTGAAGAGAGGACTTCGACAGGGAGATTCTTATCGCCTTATTTGTTCTTGATCTGTACAGAAAGGCTTCTCAGCTTTGTTGAATAAAAGTCAGAGACAAGGCTTGATTCATTGAGTACTAGCCAGTCGGAATGGTCCACAAGTTACTCACCTTTTCTTTTCTAATGATAACTTACTGTTTGCTAAGGTAAACAGGAGCGAAAGTGAGAGGATGAAGCACGTGCTACAGAGATATGGGGAAAGCTCGGGCCAGAAGATTAATTTTGACAAATCGGCTTTATTCTTTAGTAGTAACACTAGAGAGGAACAGAAGAATGACATAAAAAACATGTTTGGAATCCAAGCCACCGTCTGGAAAAATATTTGGGGTGATATATCGTTCATGGTCGGGAAGGACAAAAAAGGGGCTTTTAGAGAGCTTAAGGACAAAATCAATGCACAAATGAATGGGTGGTGTCAAAGATCTCCTACATAAGGTGGAAAAAAGTTGTTTATAAAACTTATACTCCAAGCCATACCAACTTATGCTATGAGTTGGCTTTTAATGCAAAAGTCCTTGTGTAACGAAATAAATGGATTGATCAGCACTTACTGGTGCTGGCATGACAAGGAAAGAAAAGTATACATTGGCTCAGTTGGATGAAGATGTGCAAATCCAAACATGATAGAGGTATGGATTTCCGAGATATGGGGAATTTCAATAAAGCAATGCTGGCCAAACAAGGGTGGAGGATTCTCACCAACACTAATGCATTGGTTCACCAAGTCCTAAAAGCTAAATATTTTCCAAATGGCTCATTCTTTGATTTTGAGTTAGGGAATCATCTTTCTTTAACCTGGAGGAGCATATGGCTTCTAAAGTAATTCTTCAGCAAGGGGTGAGATGGAAAGTTGGTAACAGGAGATCAATTATATGGACAGACATATGGCTTCCTTTTAATGAATCCTTTGTGACTAAATCCCCAAGAGGCCAATGGGATGAAAATGGGCTGGTATCTGAAATGATAGATGGAAGAACACTTTGCTGGAAATGGTCCTTGATACACGAAATGTTTCAACCAGAGGAGGCAGTGGCAATCTGTGCATTACCAATTAGCAAGCTGGGTTCTCCTGATACATTAGTGTGGCAATATGATAACAAAGGGATATACAAGGTAAACAGTGGTTATAGGTTGCTAAACTACACTAACATGAGTTGGTGATAGGGCAGAGAACAATGAGAATTATAGGAGAAGCAAAGAAGTATGGAAAGGAATATGGACAGCTCAAGTACCAACAAAGATCAAAATCCCAGTGTGAAAAGTATAGGAATTTTACCAGTGAGGTTTAATTTGGCTAGAAGATAGATCCTAGTGAAGGCTACACGTACGAGATGCAGGTTAAGGAATGAAACAGTGTATCATGCTGTGAATGAGTGCAGCTAGGCAATGGATGTATGAAGGCACCTAGACTATCACTGGGAGAACAACGTTGAGGAGTAGTTGGAACCTATAGACCGGTTGTTTCACGAGATGGGGAAGTCAAATTCACAACTTTAGTTGTTCATTATAACAATCTGGACTATACGGAATGACTGAAACGGGGAGTGCCATGGGGAACCAAGGAGGAATCTTGGTCTGTCAGCAGAGTTTGCGAAGAAATATGTTGGAGTTTAACCAAGCACAGCAACAGCAACCCAGAATGAAGGAAACGGTCCAAAAGAGATGGAAACCCCCTGGGAATGGACTGTGTAAAGTGAATAGAGATAGGAAAGTAGGGGGATTCAGGGCAATAATAAGGGATGCAGAGGGCCAGGTAATGGAAGCACATGCTGACATCCTGCCATGGATTACAGACCCTTTCAGCGCTGAAGCGACTGATGCAACTCATGCTTTAAACTTTGCTGAAGAGATGGGTTTTCATGACATAATTCTGGAAGTTGATGCCTTAACCATATTGAGGAACATGCTGCAGATGAACCAAGAATTTTCTCCCATTAGAGCTTTTACTGAAGAAGCTAGTGCTAAAGCTGCAACATTCAAGACCTGCACTATACTGCACGTAGGCATTCTGGTAATGAAGCAACACATAGGTTAGCAAAGTTTGCTTTGGGGACTCATGCAGGAAAGTATTGGATTGAGGAATACCCAGAGTTTTTACAGCAAATTGTATCAAACGATGTTGTTTTCTCTGATCAATGAATGAAAGGCTATTTATTTAAAAAAAAAAAAACCTTAATAATCAATATTTAGAAATTTTAGAAAATAATGACATGAAAAAATTAATTGATATAGTATTGATCTAATTTGAATATTTGACCATTTTGATATTAATATTAGATGTAAGTATATACATTAATTGCCAATTGTCTAATTATAATGATGAATAGTAAAAAATATTAAAAATATCAATTATTATTTTAAAAAAATTTAATATGAATAATTGGTCAATTAATTAGTTCAACCTTATGTCTATTTTATTTTTAGTTATATGAATTATAATACCAACATTACTAAATTAAAGATAATCATATACAATAATTGATTAAATGTTCGATTAGAATGTTGAATTGAAAAAGGTCATATAAACCAATTGATATTAACATAATAACATTGATTATAATCATTACACCAATTGACCAAATTTTACAAAGTTTAAATAGTAAACATCATTGAAAGAGCACTAATTTGATTATTTTGATATTAACATTAATAAAGCATTGTATCTACAACAATAGATCAAATCTCTAATTAGAGTACTGAATAGTAAACATTATTAAATTAAGTAATATAATGCTAATAACTCTAAATTCAACATATGTATTTACTTAAATATAATTAATCTTAATATCAATAAATTATTAAATTCATTGTATTAAAATTATTACAGGTATTAATATACTTCTAAATTATACTTTAATTTACTATTAGTAATAATTAATTCTATCCTCACCTTTATTTTACTTTTAATATATATTAATATATCAATTAAACATCAAATTAAATTAAAAGTTTATCTAATATTAAAATTAAAAAGTAAATAATGTGAAAAACATTAACGAAAAAATAAAAAATGATAGCATTCCCAATTTCACAATCCTTCCTAACAAAAATTTTCAATTCTACAATCGCCTACAAATAAAAATTTCCAAAACCAATACCATATCCTAACTTCCAACTCTCAAGTCGACCGATTGTTCAACTTTTTTCATCTTCATATTTCAATTTTTCAATAATATATTTTAATTTATAAGGTAATATTTTATTTTCAAGTAATTTAATATTTTAATATGTTTAAACACTAAAAAATATAATTTAAAGTTAATTTTGTTAATAATGATATTAATGTTTTCTTCAAAATATCAAATTCAATCAAATGTTAAAATTATAATATAAATTTTTATATTTAAATTATTGTTGTATTAAAATTTAAATTTAAATGTGAAATAAATATAATAAATCAATAAGATATTGTAAATGGTTATTTTATAATGAAATCAAATTTTAAATTAATGATATTATTTTTTACCAATAATTGTCGTAAATATAATAAGGATAGTATTAAAAATCATTTATTTTTCATATTAGTGAGTTTCAGATTTAATTTTGTTTCATAGTTGAATTTAAAGAATCAATATTAATTTTAATGATAATAAATTATTGATATAATTATTTAATAACTATAAATAATAAAAATTTTAAAATTTTTTGTTAAGAAAATGGTTTATTATTTCCTCAAATATAAAAAAGGTTTATCATTTATTTATTTATTTTTATTTTTTAAAAATAAAATCATATAATTATATAATTCAATTTTTTATAGATTTTAGATCAAATCTATCTCAGGTTCAAATCATTGCAAATTCGAGTTATAATGAATTCGGGTTGTGTTAGTTTTAGGCTTTGTTTCATTTAAATTTTTTGAGATTTCAATCTTAAACTTTTATTGATAAATTCAAATTCACTCACAGATCAGTTTAAGTGAATTTTCAAATTTGAGTGACATCCCTAATTATTTTTGTAAAAGTTAGATCGATCTATTCAATATGACTAGTTTAATATATTTGATGATAATTTGAGAATATTAGATGACAATGATATAATTAAGAGTGATTAGATGACAGTCTATAGAAATTATCTCAATTTCATTTAAAAGGTTGAAAAAGTTTTATTATAGAAAAAGGTGAACTCCAAAATCATGTTATAAGACATTTGTTCTCACAATGATACTTAGGAGAATATGTTTCTCTCTAAATATTTTGATATTTCTAAGCGAATCTTCACTTTTTAACTGCTTCAATTACAAATTTATGTGACCTTGGATTTTATCATAGCGTGTCAATAACTTTCATTGATTGTACTCTTCAAAAGTAATTCATACCTTACAATTCCTCATAAAATGATGGACAGTATTCAATAAATGATTCATATAATAAAAAATTAAAATTATTACTAGTTTCTAAATAATTTTATTATAAAATTATTTTAAATATTTTGTAATCAATGATATCTTTATACAATACGAAACACAGTTCTTAAAGATTATTGATGGTTTATAATATTACACGGAAACACTACTGATAATCATTTTAGTAATTTACTATTAATTCATAATGATAATTTTGAAAGTGGTTCTATACATTATTTTAAATTAAAAAAAAATGACTTTGCATTTAGAGAAAGAAATAAACAAGACGAACATTAGTTAGTTTAAACCAAAAGAATCGATCAAAATCGATTAAATTCAATTGATTTGGACAAGTTTATTTAGTTTTGGAGGTGATCAGTTCGGAGGGACGATTTATTTGGTTAATTTCGATAAAGTCTCCGTCAAAATTTGATATACGAATTGATCTTATTAAAATAATTTTACATTTTATATATAAAATAAATATATTTTTAATATTTTTGAAACAAATGGCAAATACATACTCCCAAATGCTTAAAAATGTGTTGAACAAGGTTGTTGAAAATTATTAAAAATGGTTGAAACACTATAAGAAAATGGAAGATTGGTCGCAGTTTTGTAATGATATTTCACTTATAAACGTCACTAGCTTCTGTGTTTTCATAAAACTTAATATGTTTGTTATCAAAACACCACTAAATATTCAAATAGCAGTGCTTTTACTTATAAACGCCACCTAAGACTTTATATTAGCGGCGTTTATCGACTAAAACGCCTTGAATAATCCTATCTTAAAAATTTGAGTGAATACTGAAGGCATTTTTGATAGAAAATTGCTTGAATAATCCAGTTAAAAAAATGGATAGGAGATTACTGAAGGTGTTTTTGGTAGACAATGCCTTGAATAATCCACTGATTAAAAAAATGTATGCGATTATTGAAGGCGTTTTTTGCAATAAACGCTTTTAATAATTCTACCAAAAAATTTCATAGGATTATTGAAAGCGTTTTTCGTCAAAAACACCTTCAATAAATATCCTATCAAAATTTAAGGATCATATGATTGTTAACCATAAGGTCGTAGGTTTGATACGTCTCTTTAGCTTTTTTGGGTTTTTGAAGGGATTATTTGTAAGAGATTATTTTAGGTATTTTCTAGGCAAAAACACTTTCACCAATCGATTTAAAAAATTTTGAAAAGAGAATATTGAAGGCATTTTCAACAAAAAAATGCCTTCAATAATCAATAAAAAAAATTTGGAATGAATTCTTAAAAGCGTTTTTGGCCGAAAATGCATTCAATAATCCAATCAATAAATTTTTATGAGGGATTATTGAAGGCGATTTTGATAAAAAAATGTCTTCAATAATCTATACAAAAAATATATTGGGTTATCAATCTGCTTTTAAAATCTCTGAATGTTTTTTCAGGAGATTGCAACACAATCTTTTTACAGTCAATTGGGATATTAAACCATTCTTAAATAATGTAACACAATTAGTATGAACACATTGAATTTCAATTAAATGATCATTGAACAAATTTTATGAAATAGTTGAATAAACATATCACAACCGACTGTCATATACCATCCTTTAGATCATCAGAAACTCATTACCAATTGGTGTACATAATTGAAATGCTACTCCGACCGACAGCACCAATATGAGTAGCCAACTTGGTAGCTCTATTAGGCATAGGCTGTCCATTTTGATTGAAGTCTACGTGAATTTTTGTGTCACTCACTTTAATTTGTTTATTTCATCCCTTTCTTTTTCTTTTTTGGCCTACAGGTATGTCTTGTGCATGTTCAGTAGAAGGAGAATTATGTAGTTCGAAGTCCATAATAAATTATGATTTTGAACATAATTATATGAAATATACTAAAATAATTATCTAAATTTAACATTGTATATAATAAAATACAACCAATAACATACTACATACAGAAACACCATTTAGCAAACTAATTAGCAGTGTGTTCAGAAACATCATTCAACAAATCATTTAGAAACATCATTTAGGAAACCATTCAAAAACATCATTCAGCAAATCATTCAGCAAACTAATATCATACAATACCATTCAACAAACCACAATATTAAAAAAAAATACACAAAAAGAGCATACATGCAATAAAAGATGCTTGGACGACTAAGGTTATGGTGAAATGAATAAAAATATATATATGCATATGTAAATAGTAAGGAACCAAAAAAATATCTTTATCCAATAATATAAATAATACAGTAAACAAAAAAAAGGACATATCGATAAATAGAGAGTGAGCGCCATTAAGTTGTTGAAGGTCGGTGGTGAAGATAGAGATAAAGAAACCAAAAGTCAATCTAAAAGTGTTTATGGGTTTGGTTTGGTTGATTAATACAGCTTTTAATCATTTTCTGTACTAACAATTTATGATTCTGATGTTCAAGATAAGGGAATGAATATAAAAGTTATATGTGAATGTGTTTTTCTAGCCAAAATGCCTTCAATAATCCCCTTAAAATTTTACTAGGAGATTATTGAAAACGTTTTTTATTAAAAAAATACCTTTAATAATCCTAAAAAATTTTAAAAAAAAAATTATTGAAGGCGTATGATGCAAAAAAAAAATGCTTTCAATAAATTTCTCTTTAAAATTAAAGTGAATTATTGAAGGCATTTTTGGTAAAAAACCATATTCACTAATATTCACCTGATAAAAATAGAAAAAATTATTGAAAGCGTATTATGCAGAAAATGCTTTAAATAAATTTCTTCAAAAAATTAGAGAGAATTACTGAAAGCGTTTTTCTGGTAAAAATTACCTTCAATAATCCCTTTAAAATTTTACTAGGAGATTATTAAAGGCATTATTTACTGAAAGACACCTTTAATAATCCAAAAATTTTTTTTAGAGGAAATTATTAAAAGTATTTATCCTAAAAAATGCCTTCAATAATTCTGTACAAAAATTATTAAAGGTGTATGATGCAAAAAATACCTTCAATAAATTCCTCTTAAAAATTGGAGTGAATTACTGAAGGCATTTTTAGTAGATAATCGCCTTCACTTATATTCTTCTTATAAAAATGGAGGGAATTATTGAAGGCGTATTATGCAAAAAATTAGAAGAAATTACTAAAGGCATTTTTCTAGCAAAAACGCCTTTAATAATCTCTTTAAACTTTTACTATGAAATTATTAAAGGCATTTTTTACTGAAAGATGCCTTTAATAATCCCAAAAAAATTTTAAAAGCAAATTATTAAAGGCATTTATCCTCAAAAAATGCCTTCAATAATTTTTACAAAAATTATTGAAGGCATATGATGCAAAAAATGGCTTCAATAGGCAAATGATGCAAAATACACCTTTCATAAATTCTTCTTAAAAATTGGAATGAATTATTAAAGGTGTTTTTAGTAGAAAATCACCTTCACTGATATTTGTTTGATAAAAATGGAAGGAATTATTAAAGGCCTATTATGCAGAAAATGCCTTCAAAAATTCCTTCAAAAAATTAGAAGGAATTATTGAAAGCATTTTTCTACCAAAAATGCCTTCAATAATCTCTTTAAAATTTTACTAGTAGATTATTAAAGACATTTTTTTAGTAAAAGATGCATGTAATCATCCTAAACAATTTTTTAGAGGAAATTATTGAAGGCATTTTTTCTCAAAAAATGCCTTCAATAATTCTGTTCAAAAATTATTAAAGGCGTATGATGCAAAAAATACCTTCAATAAATTCCTCTTAAAAATTGAAGTGAATTATTAAAGGCATTTTTAGTAGAAAACCACCTTCACTGATATTCCTTTGATAAAAATGAAAGGAATTATTGAAGGCGTATTATGCAAAAAATGCCTTCAATAAATTCTTTCAAAAAATTATACGTAATTAGTGAAGGTATTTTTTTGGCATAAACACCTTCAATAATCCCCTTAAAATTTTACTACGAGATTATTAAAGGCGCTTATAATATACCCAAAAAATATTTAAGAGGAAATTATTGAAGGTATTTTTCTTAAAAAATGTTTTCAATAATCCAGTCCAATAAAATTATCCCCAAACTTAGCATATCCAATCACCAACTTCAAGCTTCATCTTTATTATTCTACTATTTTTTTTCTAGACCAACTATAATTTACTTTCCCTTTCCTTTAGCTTTTAGTATTCGAGCTTTATCTTTTAGAACCCTATTTCAACTATTTGTTAGTTATTTACTTTAACTTTTACTTTATTCTACTATTCCTTCAGTTTTTACAATTTGTGATATTCTTTTTAGTTTAAAAGTTTTCTCCAAAACCCACATTCCTCAAATGCCATTTGGAACCCATCATTCACTTCCTTTTCCCTTTCATTTTCTTCATTTTTTGGGTTTTCTCTAAACCTATTTTACCTTATTTCAACCCCAACTACAAATACTCTAGGGTAATGTCTAGGTTAGCAGTAAAGTTTTAAATGCTTTATATCAGGTAGCTAAGAAAATACTTCACAACAAGAAGTTCTAGTCTTCTGTAAGTACTGGTCTTATTATTATTTTTTGTTTAAAACATAGTAAACTTAAGTATTTTACATGTTCGTTTTCATATAAATTATTGATATAAATTTGGTCTGATAATGTAGCAAGTACTAAATGGATAAAAGTTGGATGTAAAAGTCAAGATTAAGTCAAGAGTATAGAGATGGAATGGAAAATTTTCTTAATTTTGCATTTTAAAATACAAGTGAAGATAATATGATATTATACCCATGTGTGAAGTGTACTAATATCGATTGGCAAATGCGTGAAGTTATTTTCAAACATTTAATTTGTATTGGATTTGTCTTAGGATATGTTAATTGGTATTTCATAAAGAGTCTGTACCATTAAGGTCTTCCACTAGAGTTCTTTCAACTTCAAGGGCTCTCCAACACCAACATGATCTTTTTATAGCAGATGATATTAAAGGCATATTGCAAGATGTTTTTAACATTCATAATCGACATTTTCATAATTTGTCTGCCCAAACTGATGGATTTAATTAGTCCAATATTGAAATGAATGAATTTGGTGAACATGAGATAGGTGTAGGTGACCAATAACCTAGAAGAGAAGCATCAAAGTTTTATAGGTTACTTAAGGATATGAATGAAGAACTTTATGAGGGATCAAAGCATTCAAGCTTATCTTTTTATGTTCATCTTTTTCACTTAAAACGCTTATGTGGATGGACGGGAAACTCTCTATCTTTGTTATTAGAGTTTGAAAAAGAAATGTTTCCTTTTGTAAAAATCTCTAAATCTTGTAAGGAATCAAAGAAGATGATCAAGGATTTGGGTCTCGAATATGAGAAAATTCATAGTTCTCTCAATGATTGCATGCTGTATTGAGGTGATAGAAAAAATCAAGAATCTTGTCATTTGTGTGGTATTTCTCGTTGGGTGGATAAAAACCCCGATGAAAGGTTAAATGATGATGGTGATAAGGTCTATGTCAAAAAGAAGCCTATTAAGGTTTTATGCTATTTTCCATTCATACCAAGACTTTAACGACTCTTCATGTCTTCTAAAACTACAAATTCAACAGGGTGGCATCATGAGAAGCAGACGGATAATAGATCATTGAGGCATCCTACAGATTCTTTGGCATGGAATCATTTTATTCTAGGTTTTCATACTTTGCATCTGATCATTAAAATGTTGTACTTGGACTAGCACCTGATGGATTTAACCCATTTAAAATGATGAGTACTTCTTATAGTACTTGGTCAGTTATATTGATTCCTTACAATTTATCACCATAGATTACTATGAAGCAATAGTTATTTATTTTGTCTATGATAATTCTCGAGAAAAAGGTCCGGGTAATGATATAGACATCTACTTATAACCTCTTATTAAATAGTTAAAGCAATTATGGGAAGGAGTTGAGACCTATGATGCATAAAAAAAAAAAAAACTTCAATATGCATACTATTTTATTATGAACTATCAATGATTTTTCTGCTTATGTGAATTTATATGGTTGGAGTACAAAAGGTCATTATGCTTGTCCATGTTGTGCTGCACAGACATGTTCAAAGTGGTTACTTAATGGTAGGAAGTTCTGTCATATGGGACATCATCGATGGTTAGATGATAATCATCGATTTAAATTCTAAAAACATCTTTTTAATGTAACTGAAGAGTTGAGAAGATCGCCTTTACCAATTAGTGGGTCTAATATCTTGTCAAAGTTAAAAGATATCAATTTCACTTATGAAAAAATGACTCTATCAAAGAAAAAAGTAATGGATATCTTTGAAGGTGTCTAGCCTCATATTACATAAGTTGGTGATACTGATACTCAAGTTTGTGATCTTGATGTTCAAAATGATGAAGAAGATGACCTTAATGAGTCTAAATTGTGGAAAAAAAGAAGTATCTTTTTTTTGTTACCTTATTGGGAATATAATTTATTATGTCATAACCTTGATTTGATGCACATATAGAAAAATGTTTGCAAAAATTTTATTAGGACAATTCTCAATATGAATACAAGATCAAATGATGACTTAAAAAGTCAGCTTGACCTAGTTCATATGGGGATTTGCCTTGACCTTCATCCAAAGTTGCTTTCTAATGCCAAATATCGATTGCCTCCTGCCTATTTTGGGATTTCTAAAGCTAAGAAAGATGTGTTTTGCAAAGTTTTGAAAAATGTCAAAGTTTTGGATGGCTATGCGTCAAATATATCAAGATGTGTGAGTTTGAAAGAGCGAAAACTTTCTTCATTGAAGTCACATGATTATCACATTTTGATGCAAGACTTGCTTCCCATTGCTTTACATTCATCAATGTCAAAGCAAGTCACTTCTATGGTAATTGAATTAAGTAACATATTTGAATCTCTATGTGAGAAATATCTAAATGTGGAAGAGCTTGACAAACTTGAAAATCAAGCCGTAATTACTTTATACCATTTAGAGAAGATTTTCACTTCAAACTTCTTCACTATTATGATGCATTTGGTTATCCACCTTCCATATGAAGCAAAAGTCGGTGGGTTGGTTTAGTATCAATGGATGTATCCTATAAAAGGTATTATTTGTTAATAGATTGATTAGGTTGTTATTGTTGATCATGCCACTCTAGTTAAAAAGATATATGACTAATGTTTTATGTGATAAGTTTTTAGGAAAGTTAAAGTCCTATTGTCACAACAAACGCTATCTTGAAGGTTCTATTGCTGAAAGATATTTAGTAAAAGAGTGTATGATATTTTGTTCTCGTTATTTGGAAGATGTTGAAATGAGATTTAATAGACCATCGAGAAATATTGGTATGCAGCATATTGACTTTGCCTACAGTTATCTTTTTGAAAGTTTTAGACAACCGATAGGCAAATCTAAAATGGTGGAGTTAAATGATAAATCTTGGGCACAAGCACATCGATATGTTCTTTTCCATCATGACTCAATTGAATTGTTTTGCACGTAAGTTTTTTTGCAAGGAAATTATTCATTCCATTAAGCATAATTTATTGTATTTTCTTTTATTGTTAATACTTTATCATGATGCTTTGTAATGAGTATAGAAATAATTTGAGAGCTTGTGCACAATATCGATAATCAAACCCTCAAAAGCTTGATAAGTTATTCACTAAAAACTTTCATGAATGGTTAAAAGCAACTGTAAGTAATGTCATACTTTCCATTATGAGAAATTTACATAGAATGCTTATAGTATAACTAACATTAATAACATATGTATATTTATTCCAGCTTTATAGGTTTAGAGTGGAAGGCTTGTTAGTGAAAAGGTGAAATGTCTTTCATAAGGTCTAAACAGGATTGTGAAATGATACAAAGGTTTCATCATCAATGGATTTAGATTTCACACTAAATCCATGAGAGATTTAGAAGTACACAAAATTCAGGAGTTGTTGTTACTTCATCAACTAATAGTTATGCTAGTGCTGGGGATACAAACCCTTTAAAGGGAAATATTGACTATTATGACATGATTAATGACATCATTGAGTTGGATTATTATGGCAAGTGAAAAGTTGTCTTATTTCGATGTGATTGGGTTGAATAATGCAAAATGTATTAAGAAAGATCAATTTGGATTTACACTTGTGAATTTTTCTTGATTAACTCACACTAGACAACAACTCATCGATGAACCTTATGTTTTTTCATCTCAAGTCAAATAAGTTTTTTATTTTGAAAATCCCAAAGAACTAGGTTGATTTGCTGTTCTTTGAAACACACCTAGAGACTTATTTGATATGGGGTTAGATACCAGAGATAATGTTGAACATGGAACTGAATGTTATCTTTTTGCTAAACAAAACTTGGATGAAAATATCTCCAGTACCTACGCTCAGTGGGTCCGTGAAGATGTTAATAAAGACATTTATGAACCATGATGGATCATCTATATTTTGTAATTCAAGTGTTTAAGACATAATGTCGTAAATGCTTGTATGTAAATAATTTTTCATTCATTATTGTATATTTATTGTATTGAAATCATATAGTATCTTTTGATTTAATTAAATCGATATGTTCTTTATATATCATAGGCTATGATTTCTTAACTTCTCAATGTCTTCATATATGTTCTAAACTAATATCTTTTATGTATTCGCTTTAATGATGTAGGTAAGCTATAATGCAAAGGAGTAGATTGAAAGGAATACATATCAAAGATATTAGTTCAAAATTGTCTACGGCACCTGTTGATATTGGCTATGGACTGAATCCTTTAGAGGGGAATAAACGTACTATCAGTTCTAACTCAGTCACTTTTAACCCTTCAACTGTCATTGGATTTGGCAATAAAAGGGTCCAGGTTTATATAGTATCACGTCAATTGATTCTACTTTAAATTTGAATGCAGGTATCATATACCCTATATTTAGAATTTGATTATAATGATTAAAGTATTGGCATTTTACAAATTGATTTTTTATTTTTTGCAGTTGATAACAATGGTCAATGAAAGACCAGAGGCCGAACAACTTTGAAGGAATTGTTTGCATTACCTCCGAACGAGCGTATTATAGTGTCTGCAAACTCTAACAGGCAACCAATTGGTGAAGAGACTTAACTGTTGGCTGGATTTCTAGGTATGCTTGCCTGTAATAAAATGAAATTGCCTATTCATTATGAAACATGGCATAAATTTCCAGCAGAAGTTAAGGCCAATGCTTTAAATTTATTGAGGTATTAGTATTATTACAGTCAAGATTTGTACTTGTTCAAATTTTTCTTATTGTATTATTACAGTCAAGATTTGTACTTGAAATACCAACTTCATTTGTGCTTAAGTCATTAGGAAAGAAATGGAAAGACTATAAGATAATTTGAAGAATAAATATTTCAATTGAAATACTACTGTAAAGGCCACAATGGAAAATCACTCCATAATGTGATTAGGTTGCAATATGAACAATTAGTTAGATTTTGGTTCTCAAGAAAATGAGAGGTACTAATTTTTAACTTTATATAGTAGAATGAAATAATAAAAGTGTTTTATGCTTTAAATTGGTAATATTCGTATTTCTACCATATACGCAATTATTTTTTGTGATAGGAAAGAGAACAAATTGGGATTGGTAGCAGAAAGCAACAAAAATATAGCCACACAAGTGGATCAAAAAAGTTTTGCAAGAAAGCAAAAAGAAATAGTAAGTTTATGATTTTAAACTTATTCTAATGAATGAACTTTTTGTGCTGTTAAAAGGTAAAAATGTAAATTAACAGTTATTATTCTATTTTAATAGTTTTGATAGTTTTAACACATGATATTAAACTTATCAAAAGTATTGAACTTAGTTGCCACGGTTGATATGTATGAAAAAATTATTGTTTGTCATTTAAAATACAAATTTTTTGTTATTGTTCTATTTTAATAGTTTGGATAGCTTCAATACTTGATATTAAACTTGTTCGATTGATTGAACTTGGTTTTTATGGTTGATATGTGTGCAAAAGTTGTCGTTTATGTCTATTTGGGACTATTTTTACCTTTAAAAGGCAAAAATACAAATTAAACTTTTGAATGGCTTTTAACAGTTTGGATGGCTTCAATCCATGATATTAAACTTGTCTAAATAATTGAATTTTAATTTTTGAACTTGATTGGCAGGCTTGATATGCATGAATAAGTTACGGTTGATATGTATTTAACAATAACATATGTTTTTTTTATAGGAGATTGAAATGGGTGGTAAAATTGGACATGTGAAACTTTTTTGCTTAACATACACAAAAAAAGATGGATCTTACCTGAATGTCGAAACACAAGAAATTATGGTAATTTGTAACATCTATTTTAACAAAAAGTAAATATTTACTCTTTTTAACATATTATCAATTAATCATTAAACTAGTTTTATATGATTAATTCACAGGAGAAAGCAAAAGAGAAAATGGCTGCCAAGATTAAAGTAGCATCTGATAGTTCTATTAACATGCAAGAATTGGAAAATATGATTTTCACAAAAGTTGCTAGAAAAGAAAGGCATGGATGGGTCTGAGGCCTTGGATTAGGTCCAACACCATCTACTTACTATGGACATAGCTCTCTACAATTTATATTCTCAGCAAGTCAGTCTTTATGAGACATTTTCATTTTGAGAGAGGAGTTGCAAACTATGTAACAATGTTTCTAACAAATGGAAGCAAAAAGAGAACAAAAGCGTGCTAAATTTGAAAAAGAACATGCTAAAATGGAGCAAGAGCATGCAAAATTTTAGCGATTGCATGATCGATTTGATCATCTTATGAATTTTGTGTGACAATAATTTTTAGAAACTAATCTCGATGGTCCACCAACTCAGGTATTATATTTAGTAAATATTTATATTTTTTAATATAAAAAAGCTTATTATTAAGTGTTAAAACTTGTATGATATTATTCAGTAGGTTCTTGAGCACGTTAGTGACCAAGGTGGAAAAATTACTTCATCAAATAACAGTCTTCCAAATCTATGCAGTCATCAATTTCATACATTTTAATTTATTTTTGTTAATGTATTAAAAAAATTTGAATGTTATTATATTAATTATTAAACTTTGTGTTAATTAGATGCATATTTGAATTGAATTAAGTATTTATTAATTTCAATTTCTGAATTTAAGTTCCTTTTTATTTCTTTTAACATTTCTTGTTAATGAAAATAATAAATATTAACATAAATTTTTTATAAAAAAAAGTAAATTTCTTAATTTCGCGGCATTTGCATTCAAGAATGCCACTAAATTCTAAATTGAGTGACGTTTGTACCATAAAATGCCACTAAAAGTAGCGGCATTCTTATAAAAAAATGCCTGTAAATTAGCAGCGTTCCAATCATAAAAATGCTGCTTAATTAACGATTTTTTTTTTATACAAAAGCTGCTAATTTAGTGGCGTTTTTTCAAATACAAACACCACTAATTAAGCGGTGTCTTATCATATAAATGCCATCATATTAGTGGCATTTTTCTTATACAAATGCCACTAAATTAGTGGTATTTTTCAGATACCAATGCTGTTAAAATAGCGGTGTTTTATAAAAAAAATGCTGCTATTTTTTCTAATGCGTGTATAACCGAGACTCTTACTGGCATTTTTTGCAAATGCCACAAATCTTTTAGTGGCGTTTATAAATGCTGCTAAACATTGAAAAAAAATGCCACTAAAAACCCAACCGATGTAGTGAAAATTGGTTAAAACCAGTCGAATCCACTCGAAGTAAGTTAATTTTAGTTAATTATTTTTGACTGCTTTCAACGTTCCTTTCTATAGTAATTAACCCGTTTAGTGTTATAACTATGGCTTTTGAAAGTGCCATTAAATTCTATAGTATGTAATTAGAGAAATAAAGATTATCTTTGCAAGTTAGACAAAAAGAAAGTTTTATCGTGTAGTGTCTCAAAAGTGCTTTCTAATACAATATCAACATATTAATTGTAAATTGCCCTATTTCATGCAAAAATATTATCCTAATTACAATACCTTAAAGGTTTCAAGACTATCCTTAAGAAACCCCCTTACCCAAAAAGTTTCTTCCAACTGTTTCTTGATTTCTTTTGGTTCAAAAAGATTTGTTTTAGACAAACCGCCCAAGCTTATTTGGCCATAGAAATTCTTTTTCATGTATAAAAATTAAAATGATAATTAAACAATTTATTTTTTATATATGACATAATTATTATTACATCTCTTATAAAAAATCAACAAACTAAATAAAATGTACTTAAAATATAATGGTTCTAAAATGTCATGCATACCATTCAAACAAGGTCTCATTAGCTAGGCAACTGAACTTTCCCATCCCATTAAAGTCTCATTAAAATATAAAGGTCAGCAATTGAAAAAAAAATCCAAAGTAATCCAAAGTAATGAGGAAGACTTTCCCATCCCATTCCTTCATGTCAAGAATGGATAGTCACTCAATCATATGCAAGAATATAGATATGCATTTAGAGATCATTAAGGCAAAAACAAAACAAACTTTTGTTACTTCAAGGTGTTTAATGAACAGGTTTAAGGCTTAAGGATGCCTTCATAACTCATGAGCTTGAAAACAAAATTTGAAAGGCCAACAACATACAGGGCAGCAAAGACCAATACAATGGGCAAGCAGCAACTCTTTTAATATTACTTGCCCACTCTAAATCTGAAAACTATTAGGGTTTACCTTAAATCTCATAATCCCACATTGAAAGTTAAGTAAAGTTATAAGAGTTTGAATTTATCTTATATCCCACATCAGGAGTTTAATAAAGTTATAAAGGGTTTCACACTTATAAATAAGATGTTTTGATTTTGGTTTGATAATCCCAGATAATTAGACACCAAGAGAATAGCTAAGTGAGTAGGCTATTAAAAAGGTGTAATTGGGTCTTGGGTTAAGTTTTGAGTAAGAAGTTTTTTGTAATTTTTCTCATTCTAAAAGTCTCACAGTTGTAAAGATTTATTTTATTAGTGGATTAGGTTTCAAGTAAGCAACTTTGAGTTGGGCCGAAACAAATATATTTTTGTGTTTTTATTCTTGATTTCAGCTTGCTATTTTGTGTATGAATTTTGCATGTGCGTGTTGATTTTACAACAAGTGATATCAAAGCTATGGTAATCCCTAACAAATAGTATCAAAGCGAGGTTCGAGATTCAAGATTCATGGGAAAATGAGGTAGGTTCAAAATATCATGAAGTAAGTATTTCAATATGTCTGAAGAAGGTATGTCTAGTATCCTAATGCCCAAGTTTGATATTCCATTATTTGATTGAAAGAGTAATTTTATGTTAAGGTAAAGTATGGTTCAAGATCTGTTAGTACAACAAGGGTTGGATTGGGCATTAGAGAGTAGTTAGCCTAAAAAAAATGCCTGACAGTAATTGGAATAGAATTCAAAAGAAAGCTGTTAGTACTATTAGATTGGCGCTAGCCTAGAGGTAAAGTATAGTGTGTTGACTAAGAGTACTCTGAAGAGTTTATGGGATAAGCTTGAGGGTATTTATGCATCGAAGTCATTAACTAACAGATTATGTTTGAAGATGAATCTGTATTCTCTAAAGATGAAAGAAGGTATGAGTCTTTATAATCATTTGAATGAGTTTGATAGATTGATTTCTCAATTGCTGGTAATTTTTGTTGATGAGTTAGAAGATGAAAAGAAGGCTTTAATATTGTTATCATCTTTGCCCAAGTTTGATATTTCATTATTTGATTGAAAGAGTAATTTTATGTTGTGGTAAAATACGACTCGAGATCTATTGTCTAACAAAGGTTGGATCAGGCATTAGAGAGTAGTAAACCTAAGGGAATGTTTGACAATAATTAGAATAGAATTTAAAAGAAAGCTATTAGTACTATTAGATTGGCACTAACCCAAAGGTAAAGTATAGTGTGTTGACCAATAGTACTCCAAAGAATTTATGAGATAAGCTTAAGGGTATTTACGCATCAAAGTCTTGGACTAATAGATTATATTTGAAGATGAATCTGTATTCTCTAAAAATTAAAAAAAGGTATGAGTCTTCATAATCATCTGAATGAGTTTGATAGATTGATTTTTCAATTGTTGGCAATTTTTTTATGAGTTAGAAGATGAAAATAAGGCTTTAATTTTGCTATCATCTTTGCCCAAATCTTATAGACCTTTAGTTTAGACTTTATTGGTGGGCAGGTTTACTTTGAAGTTGGATGACATGACTACCCTGTTGCATGAGAATGAAAGGTTTATGGGAACATAGAATTCCTAGAAGGAGTACACTAGTTGTAGAGGATTTTGATCAATGGAGGACTCAAAAAAGGATTGATGGATCAAGAGAAAGATCCAAGTCAAGGGACAAAGATTACAATGACATAGAATGTTATTATTGTGGTGAAAAAGGACATATCCAACTGAAATAAATATATTTTTATTCTTGATTTGAGCTTGTTATTTTGTGTGTGGGTTCTGCATGTGCGTGTTGATTTTTCAACAAGTGGTATCAGAGTTACGGTAATCTCTAACAAAAGCAAACAAATTAACAACTTTCAAGCAAAGAAAATTAAATATAACTAAGCGAGAATAGGAAGATGACGTCTATATATATATATTATTAAAAAAATGTTTTTTAAAGCTTATTAAAGTGAAAACATATTTTATAATCATTTAGTATGTATGTATATTAAAAAAAATTAATGTTTTATATTAAGTTGTGTGTCTATCAGCAAAGGATAAACTTATTTTTTATAATTTTTTTTACTTTTAGACATAAAAAATCATGACATAACAATATTTTATTAAATAAACTAAAATCAATTATTTTTAAATTTAGGAATGTAAACACCATTTTTTTAATTATTATTATTTATTTTTCTTTCTTTCTTCTTTCTTTTTTTCTTTCTTTTTCCTTCTTCTTCTTCCTTATTCGGTTCAAATCTAGTGCATTAAATGTACAATCCCTAAAGTCTAAAATCGTCGTTACTAGCTGCCAGCAGTCAACCGACAAGCCGCCTAACACACGTGGCAAGTGTGAAATTTTGGTTGAAAAATGGGACTCGAATCCCAGAAGATCTGATATTTGAATCCTAGCAAGCTCTATAAATAAAGCTTGTAATCTGCAAACAGAATGGGGGATGGATTAAAAAAAAAAAAGAAGATCGACCTAAAAAAAAAGGGTTTCTAGAATCAAAATTTTTTTTTCTTTTTGTAAAAAAAAAGAGAAAACACATAGTCCTCCCCGTAGGGAAGAACCATCAGCGCCAAGCCCCTATAACAAAGAAAATACCCAAAAAAGTCAATCAATTTAAAAAAAGAAAGAAAGAAGGGAAACCGAAACTTTGAGCCTCGATCTACATTGATCGAAACTATTTTTGATGAAAAAGATATCGGATCCAGAAAGAGCATGTCGAGGAAAACGTTTTGTCATTTTTTGGGATTTTTTGACAACCGATTGACTACCGACCGGCAACCACTGACGGTGGTCAGCATGATGAACAGTGACCGGTAACCAGTCTAGAGAGAGGGTCTGAGTGTAAAGAGAGAAGGGGAGAAGAGAAAGTGAGAGAAAAAAAATTTTGGACTTTTTATAGAAACTGCCAAAGCCAAAACGATGTCGTTTTAGCCTCTGAAGATCCGTGCGGCGACCCCAGGTTCGCACAACCGACCCGATTACCCAAGTCATTCTCAGACCCAGACCGATTCATCTGAATAGACCTAGGTCAGGCTGAACCATCCCTGAATCGCCAGTCCGAATTGAGCCGTCGATCCAATCGGATCATTGACCGATCCGGTTCAGGTAAAAAAAATTTTTTTGAATGTTTTTAAAGATTTTTTTATATATTATTTTTGTTATTTTAATTATTATTATTAATATATATGCATGTAAAAATGTTTAAATTTACCAAAATAAAATTTTATTGTTTTATAATATTAATTAATAATATAAAATTGATAAAAAAAATAAGAAAAGGAAACTTTATCCAATGATGGGATTTAAAGGTATTCCGAGTAGTATGCCTATGAAATCTCTAGGTGAGAAAAATTTTTTTAAATATTACCAGTATATTGGAGTATTTATAAAAATTTTTCAATACAGTAAAAATTTCATTTTTGTTAACAATAAATAAAAATTAATTAATAAATTAAGAATAAGTAATATAAACAAGGAAAAAAGAAAATTTTATCCAATGATGAGATTCTAAAAGTATTTCGAGTAAAGATGCTTTAAGAAATCCATAGGTGAGAAGTTTTTTTTTAAATATTACCAGCATATTGGAATATTTATAAAAAATCTTCAATACAATAAATTTTTTTTCTTCAAAATTAAAAATTAAAAATTAAATAATTAATAAATAGTTTTTAAAAAAAAAAAGAAAAAAAAATTTGTGCATCAACATGTTATTATTTACATTGCATATATGACATAATTTTTTTACGAAAAGTAAATTCGAATCTCCAAAGATGGGATTCTAAGGTATTCCGAAAAGTAATGCCTAAGAAATTTCTGGGTGAGAAAGAATTCTTCTAATGTTACTAATGTACTGGAACATTTTAAGAATTATTTCAATAAAAATGTTTTAATTTATTTTTCTCGAATAATATTTGAATATAAAAACAATAAATAAAAAATAAAAAATCAAGAAAATTAATTTTCGAAAGCCGAAAATAAGACTGCTTTTTATCAAAATCAAAGGATGACACGTAGTTAATTGGTACCGTTTTAAACGGAAGCTGTGGGGGTGCTAATCCTTCCCCACACATAACCGACTCCCGAACCCAGACGTTTGTGTAGACCCTAAAATTATCTTTTTAATAAATTTTAATTAATTTTAAGATTTCATTAAAAGGATATGTTTTAATAGGTGGTCAATCGCACCTAGCTAAAAAAATATTAGTGGCAACTTCGTTATTTTTTATTTCATTTCCAAATTTATTAGGCGGACACAAAACTGTTAGACAGCTTGGCGACTCCGTTGGGGAAACATTTGTTTTTAAGAGTCAGGCCAAAATTAACTACGTGTTATCCTCAAAATTTGATTTAAACAGTCCTAATTGATTTCTTAGATTTTTATTTTTCATTTTCAACAAAAAAAAAGTAAAAAAAAAAAACAAATCAAAAACAAAAAAAGTTCACACACATTTTTTTTACTATGCCTTTTTTATACTTTATTTTTTTGTATATATTACTCTCAATAAATTAGGATACATTTGCATACACAATGACATGCTGCATCTCATGTATGAGCTCTATACTCGAGCTCTATCCCTTATAGGAGGAAGTAAAGTACCTATGCCCTGTGAGGTGATAACCTCCGTAATGGCAAGAGAAACACTTCCACTCAAATTGAACCCTTTCCGTTCATAGCCTATAATGGATGAGGATCGGGGTCCCTTATTAGTCCAGCGTGGATGATAGTAAAGAACAATTTAGGAACCTTTAAACACATGTCAATCCAAACCCAGCATGTAATAAGCCTAGGAAACCAACCTTAGGTACAACCTCGTCTACCTTCTTGTAGAAAATACCTAAGAATAAAAATTGTGTGTAATACAAAACAATACAAAAAATCTCAAAAAAAATTATATTCAAACCCCATCCTTACACTAACTCAAATTTTTTTTTTTTTACATAAATCATATCATACAGTTCTGCATCGAGATATTTGCTCTAGGACATATTTCTCCCCAAGAAGTTTTCATGGATCCCGTAGAACTTCAAATTTGCTCATCCTCAGTCAGTGTCTCATGTGAACCGTACAATGAAGTATATGTTTGGTCAAAAAAAGCCCAAAAAAAAATGAAGATTGCTCACCTATCGGCTATGTGTCAAAGTTGCCCGAGAATGTGCATTTGGATCTCACACAGAATGATTTAGAAGATTTAGTTGCTATCTGGGGACAATTAAATGAAGAAAGAAAAGAAAGCTTTTGTAAGAAATATAGGCAGATTGCATCCCTCATTTCAGTAGTGATCGATGAGCAATTGATAAGGGTAGCTATACAATTTTGGGATCCATCCTATAGATGCTTCACTTTTAATCGAGAAAATTTGATGCCAACTATTAAAAAGTATTCGATTTTGCTCAGGATAAAACTGCAGTGTCCAGATAAAGTATTCACCCAAAAGCCAAAATCAGGTTATCGTAAAAAGTTAGCCAAGCTTATAGGGGTTAAAGTGGAAACCATTGATTCCTTTACGAAGCCTAAAGGTGAACATCTCGACATTCGTTGGGACTTTTTCTGAAACTTCATTCAGGAGCATTTAAATGATGACAAAGGCATGGTTGTGTTTGCTTTATCATTGTATGGCATGGTAATCTTTCCAAAGACTTTGGGTTACATTGAGATAACTGTGGTAGATTTTTTCTAGTAAATTGAAACCCATGCAATTAATCTCGCACAACAGTCTTAGCAGAAATCATTCGATCATTGAATTTCTGTTGACAAAATAGAAAGGGACGGTTCATAAGATGTGCACCGCTATTATATGTGTGGGTTAGAAGTCATTTTAAATGCGAAAAACGTGCATTTTCAAAGTCGTATCTACGAAACAAAGCACCAATTGAAGAGTTTTGCAATAGTCAATGGCCAACATTGAAGATTAAGAAAGAGTGGATCCTTTTCTTATGAAAGATTATCGATGATGAAATTGAATGGATGGCACCTTAGATACTTCGAGTGCCTTTGTTGTATCGTGGAGGAAATGAACCATAGATACCTTTGTTAGGATTATAGGGTATTGTAAGTTACGCTCCATTGATTGTGCTTAGGCAATTTGGTGTAAAACAGTTTGTTCCTGCCACTCATGGCTTGGTTCAGGTAGAATTAATTTACGGGGAACCAAATTCACCAATAACCTCGAAGCAGTTAATCCAAGCATGGAAGAAAACATGAAGAATGAGATTAGGGCCTCTCATTGACAAAGTCACTCCTGATTAGTAGATTTGGAAAGCAAGGCGACCTAGAGACATAGTACTCTCTCTTGATGATAGCTCACACCAATCAGCTAATCTTTCAACAAAAGTACAATTATCAAAAGTTAAGCTTGTGAAGAAGGAATTAGAAGTTGAAAAAAAAGAAATAAAAAGAGAAAATTTGAGACTTCATGAGAAAGTGGGACAACTAAAGTATGAAACAGAGATACAAGGGAACAAATTAGAAAAAATCATAAAAGAACGAGATGTGGTTAATAGTGATTTGAAATATCTACACTAGGAAAATAAGAGGTTACGAATCCAATTCAAAATTGAAAAAGTCACTAAGTCTTACCTTAGTCGGTAACACGAAGTGGATGAGCTCCAAGAAGAAGTAAACTAATGGAAAGGCAAAGCTCAAGAAAAGTAAGAGGAGACCACTAGAGTTTCTCAAGAATATCAGAATTGGAAGGGGTTATACTCCACAACCTCAGCAAAATTGGTGGAATGTCAAAAAGAAAAGGAAAGGTTGAAAGCCATACTTGCAAAATAGAGAAGAAAGCACTTTAAAGTACTAAATGAGAAAGAATCACTTCACCGGATAATTCGAGGGTTGGAGCTACAACTGCAAGATCACAAGAACTATATTTCAGTAATGATAGATGAGTGGCATAGAAGGGAAAAAGATTGGATCTTTACATGTGATTCAGAAAGAGATGCTCGCATGATGTGGAAAGCAAAAAGTTTAGGGAGGCAATAGTACATAGAGCATGTAACCAGTCAAGTTTGTAAAGCAGTAAAAAAGGCATGAGAAATGGTTAAAAATGTAGAAGCATTAAGACAATACGTCAATCCTGTAGGAGAATTTGGATAGCACCTAGTAAACTTTTAGACGAGACGAAGGACCATTATGAGCAAGTCAAACGCTTCTATGGATATAATTCTAGGATGATAAATCTCATGTAATCAAAGTTATATGGAATCAATGAAAATTCTAGTATTGAAATCTGTCTAGGAGCAAATATTTTTGACTTGCATTCATGCATCATTTGCACAATTTTTGTTTTTTTTCAAAAAAAAATTTTCAAACAAAAATAAAATTTGACACATGGCATTCTAATTTTTCTAAAAATTTTGTGGTAATAAAGGTTCAAGAATAGCTCACCCTTCAAAAATTTTGACTCAACCCACTCGCCATTCATACAATACCAGGACTCAAACAAGAATTATGGAACAAAAACAAACCAGTTGATTTGAGAGAATCGAGAAAGCTCAAGAAGAACTAAGATAGGACTCAGTACAATAATGGATATGCTTAGGAAACTTGATAAAGGAAAAGTGGTGGAAGAAAATCTTAGCTTTCAAGAGCAATTGCCAGATATGGTAGATCTTATATACCCTCTAAAATTTGAGCCATAACCAACTAAACCTTCTCAAGGAACTAGAGTACAAATTTCTATTCCCGATGAATATCCCAATCCTTATCCAAGAATGACATCCACACTTGCTCTGGGATAATTTCATAATTTTGTTAATCATATTATGATGAAAAAACCACCCAAGCCAATCTTAGTTCCTGATTTGGATTATCCCAAAGAAAGAAAAAACCTAGGGATAAAGATATCTGAGAAAGTGAAAGATAATAGTGCCCAGGAAAAGATGAAGTTATTAGAAGAAAGGTTTAGAGCAGTGGAAGGAATGAATTTTTATGGTTCCACAGATGCAACCGAGCTTTTTTTAGTCCCTTATGTGGTCATTTCACTTAAATTCAAGGTCCCTAAATTTGAAAAATATGACGGCACAAAATACCCGATGACCCATATCACCATGTATTGTCAAAAGATAGCAGCACATGCTCGTGATGAAAAGTTGTTAATGCATATTTCAAGATAGTCTTACGGGTTCTGCAACTAGATGGTATGTTTAATTAGATGGGACTCGTAGTCGTTCTTGACAAAAGCTTACAAAGGCATTCCTTACACAATATCGGCATGTCACAGATCTGGTTTCAGATCGTCTATCTCTACAAAGTATGAAAAAAAAAAAGCAACTGAAAAATTCAAGGAGTATGCACAAAGATGAAGAGACATGGCTACACAAGTCTAACCTCCTCTCACCGAGAAAGAGACAACTATTTTATTTGTAAATACTCTGAAAGCACCATACTATGAGAGATTGATAGGCAATGCAACCAAGAACTTTACAGATATAGTGATATCGGGTGAGATTATCGAAAGTGCCATAAAAAATGGTAAGCTCGATACAGGAGAGACAAGTGGAGTAAAGAAAGGTGGAGCTCCCAAAAAGAAAGAGAATAAAGCCCAAGCAGTAAACTATGTAGGGCAACAGTTCAAAGGTTTCATGCCTTACTCTGTACAAATCTACCAAGCCTATTACCCTTCCATAAATAATGTTACATCCATCCCTTATCCATATTAACCATACCAACCATTACAGCCACCAGCTTATCCATCTCATTTTCAGCCATCTTTTCGGACACTCACCTATTTTTATAACTGTCTACTGTACCTACAAAACCAGAATGGAGACCTAATAGTGATCCAAGAGCCCCAAGAAATACCCAAGAAAAATTGACTTTCGATCTCATTCTCATGACATACACAGATTTGTATCCCAACTTGTTGAGAAACATTTACTTGCTCCTATTATTGTTGAACCTTTGAAACCTCTGTTTCCCAAATGGTATGACCGCAATTCGCATTGTGATTATCACTATGGGAATCTAGGTCATTTCACTGAGAACTATACTACTTTGAAGCGTAAAGTGCAGGGGTTAATCAATAAAAAGGTGTTAAACTTTGATACCAACCAACAAGGGACTCCAAATGTTAATAGGAACCCTCTACCGAATCATACAGGCCATCAATAAATGCTTTGGTTGATAGGCAAACAAGCTATGTGAAAAAAAGAATAGAAGAGGTCAAAACTCCTATGGCTAAAGTGTTTGAAGCCTTAGTCAAAGCTGACATATTGAAGCCAATAGAATCTCAAAATTGCTCCAAAGAAATTAACTCAACTAAGAGCTGTAATTATCAAAAGGTGTTTTAGGGCATTCTATCAAAAGTTGTCACTAATTTTATCAAGAGGTGCAAAAATTGATGGATATGGGCTAGATAGAGTTTTACGAAGAAAGAAAAGAGTTAGTGAAAACTGAAGTGTCTACCATTGATTCAAAGAATAAGTTTGTGCGTAGATCGGTAATTATCTATTGTGATGAAAAATTGACATTGAAGCTAGAAAAGCTCATCTCCCGACCAATGGTGATAATTAAAGTTCTTAGTTTTTTTTCATATCAGAATGATAAAACAGTACCGTGAAAGTATGATTATGATGTCATAGTCAATTCAAATACTGCAAACATAACGGGCATAGGAGGTATAACCCGAAGTGGGAGATTTTATACTCTAAAAGATTTAAAAAAAGCCAAGAAAGAGAAAGCAAAAGTAAGAGAAGAAGAAAAAAGTCAGAATAATCATGTCACAGCTCCAGAAAAAGAATTTCAGAAGCCAGTCTCTAAAAGTGAAGCTTATGAATTCTTAAAAATAATAAAACATAGCAAGTATAGCATGGTAGAACAGTTGAACAAGATACCAACTAGAATTTCGTTATTGTTATTATTGCTCAGCTCAGAGTCACACCGTAATATTTTGTTGAAAGTGCTAAATCAAGCATATGTGTCTCATAATGCTTCTGTTGAATATGTGGAATAAATTGTTGGTAATCTGACAATTACAAACTATATCTCTTTTAGTGATGAAGAGATTTCTCCTCAAGGTCATGGAAATGCAAAGGCTCTCCACATTACTGTTAAATGTAAGAGTCATATAATGGCTAAGGTTTTGATTGATAATGGCTCATGCATCAATATTATGCCTATGACTACTCTAGCAAAACTCCATGTTGATGAATCTTATATGAAACCTAGTCATATGATAGTTTGAGCCTTTGACGGGACCCGAAGAGAGGTATTGGGAGACATAGAAATGCCATTGCAGATTGGCCCATGCACTTTCAATGTGAAATTCCAAGTTATGGATATTTTTCTTTCATACAGTTACTTATTAGGTAGACCATAGATCCATATGACAGGTGCTGTTCTATCCTCATTATATCAAAAAGTTAAATTCATTGTTGATGGAAAATTGATATGTGTAGTAGAAGAAGAAGATTTTTTGGTCACTCAACCAGTAAATACTCCTTATGTAGAAGCAGCGGATAAAGCCCTAGAATGTTCATATAGATCTTTCGAAATTGCTAATGCAACATATGTGCTTGAGGGATCTAAACTATATTTACCACACTTCTCTACGATAACTGAAATGGTTGTCAAACAGCTTACCAAAATGGGATGGTGACCTGGAGCTGGACTTAGAAAAAACCTACAAAGAATCACGAAGCCATCGACCATACATGACAAAAAAGATAGATTTAGCTTAGGGTATAAGCCAACAAGATGGGATAATGTGAGAATGGTGAATGAAAAGAAAAATAAGAGAATGGTTAATCTTAGGGGATATGAGCCGGAGTTAAAGCCCATGGTCATTCCATACCTTTATGATTATTTTCGTTCGGGAGGATATATTTACCCAGATATTCCTACAACCCTAAATGCAAGATTCGTAGAAGAGTTTTCTAAGCTAGCCATTTAAATGATGGATGACAAAGAAAAGAAAAATCGAGATGAAGAGTTGTTCGTACACCCTTGTCCTATAAATTTTGAGCTAAATAACTAAAAAGTAGTAGAGCTGCCTGTTGTCTTTAAAACTTCTGAAAAGTAATGTGAAACTTTAAATCTTTAATTTCTCTTATGAGCATTGGGTGATCTTTTGTGGTGTCTTTATGTTTATCATTTTAATAAAAGACTTAGAAGATGCATCCATATTTTTTTTTATTGTTTTCATCTTCATTTTGCTTTCCATTTGCTCTTTTCATCATTTTTTTGCCATTTTATTTTTGTGTGCCAATATTCTCCTCATCTTACCCTTTTGCAAGGTCCCAAATAATGAACATGAAGATAATCATGGCAATAATTTTGGATTTGATTTTGAAAACTTAATTCATGTTGATAAACTTGATAATGAGAAATATTCAGATAATTACACACTGCCTCCTAATTTGTTAAAATTAATGGAACATGAAGATAAGCCAATTGAACCCTACCAAAAAACTATCGAATCAGTAAATTTGAGAGATGGTAAAAATAAAAAAGAGGTCAAAATTGGTACATCTCTTTTACCAGCTGAAAGGCAGAAGCTAGAAAAGTTACTCTGAAAATATGTAGATGTGTTCGCATGGTCTTACTAGGATATACCATGACTCAGTACTGATATTGTAAAACATAAGTTACCTTTGAAACTAAAATTTAAACCAGTACAGCAAAAGCTAAGGCGCATAGTACAAGTAATTTAATGCAGGATTTTTGAAGGTGGTAAAATATCTTAAATGGGTAGCCAACATAGTACAAGTTCTCAAGAATAATGAAAAAGTGAGAATACGTGTCGATTATCAAGACCTAAATAAGACAAGTCCCAAATATAACTTTTCTCTGCCCATATCGATACTCTAGTAGATAATACTGCTAGGCACTCCACATTTTCCTTTATAGATGGTTTCTCAAGCTATAATTAGATCAAAATAGCTCAAGATGATATAGAAAAAACCACATTTATGACCATGTGGGGGATATTCTGTTATAGAGTCATGCTTTTTGGGTTAAAAAATGCTAGTGCTACTTATCAAAGAGCAATGGTGACTCTTTTTCGTGACATGAAGCATAAAGAGATAGAAGTGCATGTGGATGATATTATCACAAAATCTCGTAAAGGAAAGGATCATGTAGTCAATCTTAAAAAGCTGTTCGACAGGTTGAAAAGATTTTAGTTGAAGTTGAATCCTACCAAATGTACATTTGGAGCCAAGTCAGGAAAACTATTGGGCTTTATGGTCAGTGAAAAAAGAATCGAAGTTGATCCAGATAAGATACAAGCCATCCAAAACTTATCTCTTCCTCATAACTTAAAAAAAGTATAAGGTTTCTTAGAGAGATTAAACTATATTGCTCGCTTCATCTCTCAACTCACTTTTAAGTGTGATCCTATTTTCAAGCTTCTTAGAAAATATGATCTTGGAGAATGGAATGACGAATGCCAAGAAGCTTTTAATAAGATCAAAGAATAATTGTCAAATCTACCTGTGTTGGTTCACCAATGCCAGGAAAACCTTTGATTTTGTACTTGACAGTGCATGAAAATTCAATGAGATGTATGCTGGGGCAAAGAGATGAAACTGATAAGAAAGAACGAGCAATTTACTACTTGAGTAAGAAATTCACCAATTACGAGTCCAAATATTCACCATTAGAGAAGATGTATTGTGTATTAACCTGGACAGCTAGAAGGTTTAGACAATACATGCTTTATCACACTACTTGGCTCACAGTAAAGCTGGATCCTATTAAGTATATCTTTGAAAAGCCCTCATTGACAAAGAGAATAGCACGATGGCAAGTTATGCTTTTAGAATATGATATTGTTTATATGACTTAAAAAGCTATTAAAGGGAGTGCAATAGCTGAATTCCTTACTAATCGGGCAGTCGAAGATTATGAGCCAATGAAATTAGATTTTTCTGATGAGGATGTGATGGCCATTAAAAAAAATGAACCTGTTGAAAAATCATGGAAGATGTATTTTGATAAAGCTGCTAATGCTTTGGGTCATGGTATTAGGGCAATTTTGATATCTCCTGATGGGCATTATTACCCCATCACAGCCAAGTTAAATTTTAATTACACAAACAATGTGGCTGAATATGAGGCCTGTGTTATGGGTCTATAAGCAACAATTGAAAAAAAGATCAAAATGTTAGATGTGTTTGGAGATTCAGCTTTAGTTATTTATCAGCTACAAGGTGAATGCGAGACAAGAGACTCTAAGTTGATCCGGTACCATAAATACATCTCTGAGTTGGTCAAGCAATTTAAAAAAGTTCAATTTGAGCATCTACCTAGAGAGAAAAACCAAATTGCTAATGCACTGGCTACTCTAGCTACAATGATTAAAATAAATACAAATACTGAAATCCAACCCATCAAGCTGGATGTGAAGGATGAACCAGCACATTGTTCAGGTGTTGAAAAAAAAAATTGATGGGAAGCCATGGTATCATGACATCATGCAATACATTAAAAGCTAGCAATACCCAAAACATGCAACAGAAAATGATAAGAAAACTATCAGAAGATTGGCTATGAGTTTCTTCATTAATGGAGATATCCTTTACAAAAGAGGTTAAGATCAAGTGCTCTTAAGATTTGTAAATGCAGCTAAAGCAAAAAAGATTATTGAAGAAGTGCATGATGAAGTTTGTTGGGCACATGCAAATGGTCATATGATGGCTAGACAAATTATGAGGGCTAGCTATTATTGGTTGACAATAGAGGGCAACTATATTGATTATGCTAAGAGATGTCGTAAATGTAAAATTTATACTGACAAGATTCATGCTCCACCATCAATATTACACGTTCTAGCTCTTCCGTGGCCATTCTCTATGTGGGGCATGGATGTCATTGGTCCTATCACTCAAAAAGCTTTGAATGGGCATAGATTCATTTTTGTGATGATTGATTACTTTACCAAATGGGTAAAAGCTGCATCATATGCTAGTGTGACCCAATCTGTAGTATGTAGGTTCATAAAAAAAGAGATAATATGTAGATATAGGCTTTCAGAGATAATTATTTCTGATAATGCCAAAAACTTGAATAACAAAATGATGAATGAAGTATGCACTCACTTCAAGATCAGTCATCATAATTCGACACTGTATCGTCTAAAAATGAATGGGGCAGTGCAGGCTACGAATAATAATATCAAAAGAATCCTAGAGAAAATGACTGATACTTGTAAAGATTGGCATGAAAAGTTACCTTTTGCTTTGCATGCTTATAAAACATCAGTCCGAACATCTACTAGGGCCACCCTGTTCTCTTTGGTATATGGAATGAAAGCTATGCTACCGGTCGAAGTGAAAATTCCCTCACTGAGAGTCTTAATAGAGGTAGAGTTAGAGGAAGCAGAATGGGTTCGAAATCGCTATGAGCAATTAAACCTCATTGAAGAGAAAAGACTGTTAGCACTTTGTCATGGTCAATTATATCAAAAGAGGATGATGAGAGCACATGACAAGAAAATTCATTCCTGTTGCTTTAGGAAAGGATACTTGGTGTTAAAAAGAATCCTTTCAAATCAACATGTAATCAAAGAAAATGGACACCAAATTGGGAAGGCCCATATTTAGTGGAAAAGGCCTTTTCTGGTGGGGCATTGATTTTAGCAGAGATGGACAAAAGTGATTTACCTACTTCAATAAATTCAAATGCTGTGAAAAAATATTTTGCTTAAAAAAAGAGAGAAAAAATGATGACTTATCTAAGCTGAAAACCTGAAAATACGGCTTGGATATGAAAGAGAAGCATCATCAAGAAAAAATTCCACAATGCATGGGCAAGTGTAGTTTGACAAACTCTAAATGATCAAAGAAGTCATCTGATTTAGTTTTAGAAAAAGAATTTGAAAATATTTTGTTCATGATTATCTTATGATCATTCTTTGGATACCTTTGTTTCCACTCAAACACTTCGTCATCTAATGAAATATGCTATCTTTTCTTTGAAGACAATGTATGTCCATTCTTTTATTCTCATTTGATATTTTTATCCATCGTACAAATAGGTGAAATGTGCGATTGCATATTGTTTGTCTTGAACTTAAAATGATGAAAAAAAATAAACATGAAAGATTTCAGTATTACTTTTTAAAAGTTAACAAAGACAGATGGAAAAAAATGATAAATGCATGACAAGATATTGATGGTGCAAACTTTTGAAGAAGAAAAGTATTGTTAAGTAAGAATACAATGGCCAAAACAGATTGGTTATATGGCAATTATTGAGAATTTCGATAAAAAAAATAAAAAATGAGAGATTTCGAGAACTTTTTTACTACAATGGATAATTTTGATTGCATTACATGTATTACATTTAGAGCACTCAGTACATGCATCCATGAGAAGTTGTAACAAAGATAGAAATTTTCCATTTCTTAATGAAAAACAAGATTTTGATAAAAACAATGATCAAACAAAAAAATTCAAAAGAGGGAAATTTACTTGTTCAAAGATGAGAACTCGAATTTAAAAATAGATGAGATTTTTAAAGTTGTTGAACCTCTACTGAGAGGAGCTTTTTCAAGAAGATGTTTAAAGTTGTTAAGCCTCTGCTGAGATGAGCTTTTTAAGATGAGATTTTTTTAAAGTTGTTAAGCTTCTGCTGAGAGGAGCTTTTTCAAGATGAGATTTTTAAAGTTGTTGAGCCTCTGCTCAGAGAAGCTTTTCCAAGAAGAGAATTTTTAAAGTTGTTGAGCCTCTGCTCAGAGAAACTTTTTCAAGATAAAATTTTTAAAGTTGTTGAGCCTCTGCTGAAAGGAGCTTTTCAAGATAGAATTTTAAAGTTGTTGAGCCTCTGTTGAGAGGAACTTTTTCAAGATGAGATTCTTAAAGTTATTGAGCCTTTGCTGAGAGGAGCTTTTTTAAGATAAAAATTTTAAAAGTTGTTGAGCCTCTACTGAGAAGAGCTTTTTCAAGATGAGATTTTTAAAGTTGTTGAGCCTCTGCTCAGAGGAACTTTTTCAAAAAGAGAATTTTTAAAGTTGTAGAGCCTCTGCTGAGAGAAACTTTTTCAAGATGAGATTCTTAAAGTTGTTGAGCATTTGCTGAGATGAGCTTTTTCAAGATGAAAATTTTAAAAGTTGTTGAGCCTCTGCTGAAATGAGCTTTTTTAAGAGAATTTTAAAGTTATTGAGCCTCTGCTCAGAGGAACCTTTTAAATTTTCGAAAATGTTACTGAACTTCTTGAGCCTTAAAAAAATTTTTTTTTTTATTTTTTTGTGCTCAATGTTTTTTTCTTTCAAGAACAAAATGATTGTTTGTTTGTCTTTGCCTTATTCCTGATTCTCAGAAATAGGCAAAGAGGGGCAGCTGTAAACATCATTTATTTAATTGTTATTATTATCATCATCATCATCATCATCATCATCATCATCATCATCATCATCATTATTACTATTATTATTATTATTATTATTATTATTATTATTATTATTATTATTATTTTGTTTCTTTTCTCTTTTTTTCTTTCTTTTTCCTTCTTTTTTTCCTTATCTGGTTCAAATCAAGTGCATTAAATGCACAATCTTTAAAGTCCAAAATCACCATCGCTAGCTGCCAGTGACCGATCGATAAGTCGCCTAACACGTGTGGCAAGCATGAATTTTTGGTTGAAAAATAGGATTCGAATCCCAGAATATCTGGGATTTGAATCCCAGCAAGCTCTATAAATAGAGCTTGTAATCTACAAATAGAAGGAATGATGCATTAAAAAAAAGAAGAAGACCCACCTAAAAAAAATAGGTTTCTAGAATCAAAATTTTTTTTTCTTTTTGTACAAAAAAAAAAGAGAAAACACACATCCTCCCTGTAGGGAGGAACCATCAGCACCAAGCCCCTACAACAAAGAAAATACCCAAAAAAGTCAGTTGATTTAAAAAAAAAAAAAAAAAACATCGAAACTTTAAGCCTCGATCTACGTCGATCGGAGTTGTTTTCTGTAAAAAAGATACCGGATCCAGAAAACGCACATCGAGGAGAATGTTTTGGCATCTTTTGAGATTTTTCGACAACCGACCGACAATCAATCGACAACCACCAACAGCGGTCGACAAGTCGAACGGTGATCGATCAACCGGTCTAGAGAGAGAGACGGAAAAGAGATAATGAGAGAAAAAAAATTTTGGGCTCAATAAACCCCCAAAACGATGTCGTTTTAGCCTCTAAGGATCATCGCGCTTACCCGTGACCCGACCCGGGGTCGCGCAACCGACCCGATTATCCGACTCATCCTCAGACCCAGATCGGTTCATTTGAACCGACCCAGGCCGGGTTGAACCATCCTTGAACCGCCAGATCGATCTGAGCCCGTCGATCCAACCGGACCTACGTTAATTGGACCGGTCAGGTAAAAAAATTATTTTTTTATTTTTTTAAAGATTTTTTTATATATTATTTTTGTTATTTTAATTATTATTATTATTATTTATGCATGTAAAAATGTTTAAATTTACCAAAATAAATTTTTATTGTTTTATAATATTAATTAATAATATAAAATTGATAAAAAAAATAAGAAAAAATTTTTATCTAATGATGGGATTTAAAGGTATTTCGAGTAGTGCTGCTTATGAAATCTCTAGGTGAAAAGAATTTTTTTAAATACTACCATTGTATTGGAGTATTTATAAAAAATTTTCAATACAATAAAAATTTTCTTTTTGTTAACAATAAATAAAAATTAATTAATAAATTAAGAATAAGTAATATAAACAAGGAAAAAAGAAAATTTTATCCAATGATGGGATTCTAAAAGTATTCAGAGTAGAGATGCTTTAAGAAATCCCTAGGTAAGAAGATTTTTTAAAAAATATTACCAGCGTATTGGAATATTTATAGAAAATCTTCAATACAATAATTTTTTTCTCCAAAATTAAAAATTAAAATTAAAACAATTAATAAAATTTTAAAAAAAAGAATAAAATGTGTGCATCAATATGTTATTATTTGCATTGCATACATGACATAATTTTTTTACGAAAAGTAAATTCAGACCTCCAAAGATGAGATTCTAAGGTATTCCGAGAAGTAATGCCTAAGAAATCTTTAGGTGAAAAAGAATTCTTCTAATATTACCAACGTATTGGAACATTTTCATATTTTATTTCAATAAAAATGTTCTAATTTATTTTTCTCGAAAAATATTTGAATATAAAAACAATAAATAAAAAATAAAAAATCAAGAAAATTAATTTTCAAACGCTGAAAATAGGATTGGTTTTTATCAAAATTAAAGGATAACACGTAGTTAATTGGTACCATTTTAAACGGGCGCTATGGGGGTGCTAATCCTTTCACACATGTAACGGACTCCCAAACTCAGACTGTTGCGTGACCCTAAAATTATCTTTTTAATAAATTTTAATTAATTTTAAGATTTTATTAAAAAGATATATTTTAATAGGTGGTCAATCGTACCTAGTCAAAAAAAGATTGGTGGCGACTCCGTTATTTTTTATTTCGTTTCCAAATTCGTCGGACGGACATAAAACCGTTACGACAAGAAAAATCAAAAGAAAAAGAAACAAGAAAGAGTATAAAACTATAAATATTTATATGTTTCTTCTCTTCAAAAACACAATTTCTCTTTTTCTCAAAACCCCCACGTAGTAACTTCTTCTTCAACTACCTTTTTTTTTCCTTCTCACAAAACACCACATTGAGCTCGTTTGGTGATGGCATTGGGTCAAGATAGGCTCCATTTTGTCCAATCGTGTCGTAAGCCCTTGTTCGATGTTGCCTTTATAGCATGATGGGATATGGGTCCACTGTCATGAAAGGCCAATGATAGCTCTCCATTCAACCTACTACACCAGAAATAAATATAGTTATTACATGAACGGCCAATGATAGCTCTCCATTCAACCTATAAATATGTAATAACTATAATAAAACATTTTAACATATAAAATAATTTGTATTTATTACTTGTAAATATAAATTTTTTTACTAATTAATATATCAAGAATTATCTTAAGATAAAAAATTAATATTTTACACTAAAACTTAATGTTCTGAATGATTTTTTTGTCACATTCCCCTTAAACACATTTTATTTATTATTGATTTTAATCTAATTGAATTATCAATTTCACATAAAAAAAATCACTAATTTCAAATTTAAAACTCACATTTTCTTAAACATGACCTACAATTAAACTTACAATCTCTATTGCTTGTAATGAATTGCAAACTATTGAAAGATGAGACTCAGTGCACAAAGAACACAAACAAAATAAGGTTAGCTATAAAAAAAAAAAAAAAAAAAAAAAAACAAAGGGCAATTGGTAGCATGTTTTCAATTTATAAAAGTTCATGAAATTCAATTTACCGAAACAACCCTCTTTTCCATATTTATTGTTGCTGCTAGCTACCCTTCTTAAACTTTTCACTCTTTAAAAGCTATAGCTTTGAGAAAATTAAAAAGTGACCAATGTACTAAAAATATTTACCTTTTGTTATCATTAGAAGAAATAATTATTAATAAAAAATAAATTTTTTATTTTAAAAAAGATATTGCAATTACTTTTTCATCCTCCAACCTAAAGAAAGGTAAATCACAGATCATTTCACCCAACATTAGTGGTCAGCCTAGGTTAAAGAAAGAATTGAAATTGAAATTAGGGTACTACCAAAATGGAAAGCCAAAGTTTTTTGTTGAAATCAATTAAATCAAACTTTTCAATTTTTCATAATCCTTTTCTTTACTTATTCAAGTTTTTATTTGCAAAATTTGGGAGCTTCTAACCACAAATAGTATGATTCAATTTATTTAGTAAATTTTTATTTTTCTACCAAAATTTGATTCTTTTTTTTAACAAAATTTAATTTTTTTCCTTTCTAGCAAAATTATATTTATTACTTAAAAAATCAAACAAAAAAGATCGAAGATAAATAACTTGGCATGGAAAGGGAACAGTTTGTAATAACTTGCCTCCTTATGTTAGTGGTTGAAAATCTGTGTTAATAAACAATTTACATGTTTAAATAACTTGCTTAAGTTCACTAGCTTGGTAAATTATATTACAAACCAAAAGATTTACATGAATATCCTTATATTTATGTGAACTAAACTATTTTTTACTAATTAATCTCTACTAGTGGTATTTCTTTTGTTTTTGCTTCAACTCGTTGAAAAGGTATCATTTATTTTACAAGTAAGAAAATGTTTTAATTAATATAATACAAATATTAGATGTATTTTATCTACTATACCTATATCTGTCTATCTTAATCATGTAAATTCATGGGACTTAATAGAATTATGTTGACATATCAAAGAAAGATAAATACTTATCCAAAATCCTATTGCATGATTAAACCAAGGTATTAAGGCTTTTAAGTGAGGACATTCCACGTGGAGAGCAAAATGGGTTAAATGTCAAAGTTAAGGAATCAATGGGAGTTCGATCATTGGTTTACACTAGGACTCCATCAATGTATATATAGTTATAGCAACATGTATCTATAAAATATATTAAAGTAGTCTTCTAGTCCCTCAACTTCAATTTCTTGGCCACATAAAGAATGCTATTAAAAATAATTTGAAGGTAGATTTAGGCATGAACAATTTTTGCTTTAATTTTCATCTTTTTCATAGTTTTACAATGAAGCCCCAACAATTTCAAAAGGAAGAGAGTGGAAAGAAGGTTGTTATAGTTGTTATGGTATATTTTTATTGTAGGAAGCGGTCGTGACTAATGGTTGCTGGTGGAAGATTAATGAGGAAAGGCATAAGTAGAGGTAAGGATTTTATTATAGTTATTAATGTAGGTTCAATTTTTGATTTGTGGAATAATTGTATTTGGATTTTCAATTTTGTGCTTAAGAAAGATGAACGAGAAAAGGAAAGAAAAAAGAGATAGAGAAGAAGGGCTAGCAATAAGCTAAGTTAATGATGAAGAGAAAAAAAAAAGCTAAAAGAAAGGCTTTGCTACCAAACTTCGCCCTATGAAAGCCAGTTTTTTTCTTTTTTTATAATTTTTTCTTTTTTTGTTATTTTATTTATTTTCTTTGTTCAGTGAGTTTCTTCTTTTCTCACCATATTTGATTTGTTGGTTTTTTTTGCTCTATTTTATAAGTGGTTCATTTTTTGTCAATGAATTTTTGTTGGTGTTTTGATGTTTTTTTCTCTATGCATGCATGATATTCGATTAATTGTGCATGCATGATGTTTTTGTGTTTAGATTTTTTTTTTTTTGTTCATGGTGTTTTTTTAAGCTTCATAGCTAGGGTCTTAATTACTACGTCAGATTGGTAAACATCTTGAATTTATTGAAACTTTTTTTTTATTCACCAAATTTTATTTTTTTGTTTTTCAGTTCTTTATCTGGTTGATATTTTAGATTTGTTAGAATTTAAAATTTGAGCCTTTTTGTATGTCTCTGGTGTTAACTGGGGAAGATCAAGTTAGATCTTATTATTTTAAATTGAAAATTAATTTTTTTTACCTCTAACAAGTGTTTCACATGCTCTTTGTTTACAATTTTATCTTTTTGTTCTTGAAGAATTATAGAGTTAGGAAACTAGAAGTTGTTTTTGCTATTTTAATTGCATCTATGACTTTATGATTTGCTTGGATGTTTGGTGATACAAAACCCAGTAGAAAAGAACTAGTAATAGTTTTTTTTTAATATAATAATCATTTTGCATGAAGTGATATTTTTTTTTAGTATAATTTTTTTCTATTGTTGTAGGTATTTTGGTTCCTAAACTTAGCTAAAAAATGATTAGACAAACTATAAGGGTTGTGGGTTGTCATAGTGCCTCATAATGTATTATTGCATTTTGCTTTGGTACAATAAAAAAAGATTAATCCCAAAAAGAGAGGCTGGGTTCTAAAGGCACTAAAGCACTATTCAATTGAGTCATTTGTTGTGCTTCTAATTTCCTTCATGATCAATTTGTTTGTTACAATTGTCTTTGCCAATGGATGTTTACACTGTCACCGTATAAGGTAAAAGCCCATTTATTCTTAATTTTATTTTCATTTCTAAAAGATTAAAAAATTTATGGGTTATCTTTTTTGAACCATTAAAATTGTATACAATTGTGAACTCTCACATGTTCATGATTGTGGTTTAAAAAGCATTATTATTCCGTCCTACAATTACTGTTTTTTCACCCCAAACCAAGAAATGTTATTCCATTCTTAATAACATTGTTATCACCTTAATTTAACCCTAGTTACTATTCTTTTTCTTGCATTATAAATGGTAATAAATATAAAGGTAGAATTTGCAAGGTTAATTTTCAATGAGAGGCTTCCTGTAGCTATGCTACTTAAAGGAGCAAGGCTTCTTAAAAAACTGAAAGGCATGTCTGAAACTAAGATAACTTTTAGACAAATTGGTAAGGTTTATTAGACCACACCAAGGGTTCAATAAAATTTTGAGATATAGCTTTTCAATCTACATTTTTAATCCTTACCACTGGCCCATAATTTTTTTATGACATTGAAAATAAAATATACATTTTTAATCCATTTACACTTTATATGGTAGCTAAAGCTAGGAATTTGTACTTCAAATTGGGTTACAATAGCTTGAAAGTATTTGCTACAATCAACCACTTGCACTTCCAACTATCTAACCTCCCAATTTGGTACATCATGTACTTTGTGCCATCATGATATCTGTTAGATATAGTCATATATAATTTGAAAAATAATGCAATAGAGAGGTCAAGGGATAATTTCGTTTTAAAGAAAAATAAACAAGAATAAGATGAAAGTTTAAAATGCAATGGGAGGGAAGATTTGAGGTAAAACAAAGGAAGAAAAAAAGGGTCGTTGTGACAAGTATGCCAACCACAATTTAAAAGTGGGAAGGCAAAAGCTTTGCTTAAATTTTTAGTTTCCACTGGCTATCATTACTTCCCATGTGGTTGGTATGTCACTATCTCTTCAACTAAAAATCCTTTATATATATATATATATATATTTCTTAGCCCTCGAAAACCATATAAGATTTCTATGGGAAAGAAAGAATGTTGCTATGGGAAACGAATGGTGGGATCCACAGAGTAGAAGGTATCTATCTTCACACAATATAGTTGACTTTCCTAGCTTTCATCTTTGAATTAGATTGGTACTTAGTGGAGTTGAAATACCATTCAAGGTGTTTGGCTTGCAAGAAAAGGAAAAAAAAAACTAAAATGGAACATCTAAGGTTTTAAACATTAGGAAATGGTGATCAAGTATTTGAATCATTTTTCTAATATTTGACATGGCAATGTTTCTATGCTACAATCTAAGGTGAACTAAAGATATTGGCTTTGTAGTATAGTTTATATAGGCAAACAAATAGATTCCATTTAATATATATACAACTTTTATTTTATTTTTGGTGCTAATCAAAACGTTATGAAGAGAGATTTTGGTTACATGGTTAAATTGTGAAGTCTTATGTGAAAAATGATTTTATTTCTATTGCTTATTTCTGTTGTAGATGAATTTGATCGCAAACCCTTAAAAATTCATATATCATGAAGTACAAGGATGGACAAGTGGAAAAGGTAGTGTATTCACATTTTTGTTGATTTTTTGGATGGTTTGAGCACCTAATTAAACAATCACAAGTGTTTTATTCTTGAATAAAATATACAAATATAATTAGCATAGCAATATCATAACTTTCTACTTTTGATCCATTTTTCTTTTTACTGGAATCCCAATTTTGCATTGTGACAAATTATTGTGAGGGGGAAATATGTAAGTTTGTTCTACATAAAAAAAAAACATCAAAGTTAAGATTAAAAGCTCCCTAGAATGTTGGCTTAAACAAATTGACCAATTCCCACTTACAGAATAAAATGTTAAGATGATTTTTCTTTCACTCTCTTCACTTTTTACAACTATTTTTTTTCATCTCAATTTTTTAAGCTATAAGCTAGAATTTCAAACCTAGCAGATGCAGAAAGCTAAAATATATAACTAAATTTTAGTACCATAATTAGCTAATTATCCTATAGGCTTGCTAATATACATATTATGATTGTAGGGCTGAGACTAGGGGTGTAATCGAGTCGAGTCAAGTCGAATAGTGAGAAGCTCGAGCTCGAGCTCAACTCACAATTCGGGGCTCGAAACTCGGTTCGAGCTCGATCGAGTGTTATTTTTCAAGCTCGAGTTCGATTCGTGATCGAATTCGAGCTACTTGAGCTCACTCGATTAAGTTCGATTAATATATAAAAATAAGCTCGATTCGTATACTTGACAAGAGTTCGATTATTCATGCTCGAATTCGAACTCGAACTCGGACTCGAAATATTTTATTAATTAAAATAATAAAAATATATTTAAATATAAAAGCTCAATTAGGCTCACGAGCTACCCGAGTCGGATATAAGAATACTCGAATTCGGTTCGATCGATAAGTCGAGCTACTCGAGCTCGACTCGATAATAATTGAATCAAATTCGAGTTTTCTTCAAATCGAACCCGAGTAGCTTACGAGTACTAATGTATCATTTACAGCCCTAGCTGAGACAATAAAGAAAAGTAAAGGGACATTTCTTCTAGAAAAGGTAATGGAAATGGAATATATGTGAAAAACCAAAATCCATATGGGATTACACATTTTAATTTGTACTTATTACTCACCATATCCCTTCTTTAAATTTAGATTGGATTGGATTATATGTAAATTTTAATTTGATTAATTTGTAACTAGGAATGGCAAGAAAATTTATATATGAAAATGTTTCTTGCACTAATCAATGTGCGTGCATCCTGTAAAAACATCTAGTTGAAAGTTAAGGATGCATATAACAACTACAAAGTAAGCATCACTTCTTTATAACTTTTTTCTTTGAATTTCTTTTATGTTCTTTGATTGTTTTTATTAGTATCTGGACATACTCTTTATATATATATATATATATATATATATATATGCACACACATTTGCCAATTGGTTTAGTTTAGTCCCATAGAAGAAGAATGTGGTTAAAGCATTCCCATGTATCACAATACATTCATTAGGGAATAAAACTATGAGATTTAAGATTTACAATAATATAATTTACCTTAAGTATAAATTGATCCTTTTGCTTAACTAAATTTGATTCCTAGATAACATTATAAAATTTGATACTTAATAATAATATAATTTTCCTTAAAGTATAAATTGGTACACAGTTAAAAGTACAAATTTTTCAATAATATACTATTATTTTTAAACCATACAATTTTTATCAATCATTTGGTAAAACGAGTGAAAAATCTCCCAAGGCCAAAGTGCGGGTTATAATTAATTTTATGCACACATTAGCAATGTAATTAAAAAATATTTAACAGTTAAATTTGAAAAAACATCTCTGAAAGCTTCATTTGGTGGATTGATTGGATCAAAATGAAAGCAGAAGCAAAACCTTAAATGCTACATTTTTCCAACTTTTTTCCTATGAATGATCAAGTGAAACAGCCTGATAAGGATGACTACCCTTCCCAGCCAAGGAAAACAACATAGAAAAAGAAAGAAAATAAGTGACGTTCATTGGTTATGTTTTTGAAAGCAACGATTGAAGATGACACAGCTGTGATTGAAACCTTAGCAGGTGTGAAACTATTGAGAATGCCCAATAAGCAAGAACAATCCTTGAAGATTGATCGAAAAAAGACTAATCATTTGTTTTTCATCGAGAAGTTTTTGCATTATAGTTCCAAGCAAGATCAATTTTACCAATTACTTTCTCTCTTTTTTTTCAGATTTCACCTTTCTTTTTTTTTATATTTTTGTTTTTGATTCTACTAGATCTTTAGGTTTCTCTCTAATAAACATATGGATAAGAAAGTAAGATGATCAACTCTTTCTATTAGATGATTTTGCCATTATCTTTGGGTTGAGCTTTCTTTCAAACATTTTTTTATGAGTTTATTGGTTTTTCAATGTTTATTTTCTGTATTTCTCATTGCATGCAAAATTAAGATTAGGATTTACTTTGCTTTCCTTTTTGCTCTCAAAGAAGGCTATCTAAGTAACTACATGGAGGATCTATTAATAATGTGGTAGGTTGAAACAGTGGATGGTGTCAAAAAAGCCTAAAAGAAGACATAAAGACAACGATGTTATTGATGCTAAAAACGTTGATGATGAAATTTTTGTTTGTAAGTTCAATTTCACTATTTTTTTCATAAATTATTTATGTTTCCACTTATTTTTTCTCTTTTTAAAATCGTGTATTTGTTCTTTTTAAAGTTCATAGGCAAAGGGATGTTGTTTCATTATATATGAGTGGGGATGTTGAAAATTCAAATAGAGATCATGAACATCATGTTTTTTATCTTCAGGTTCTTATTCTTTCTTTATTTTTTTTCATTATCTAACTTTGAATTTTAAAATATTCTCATTTAAATAAAAATTTAACTTTAGGTATTCAGTGTTAGTGTTAAATTGAGGCTACATTTTCTTATTTTTCATCAAATTATATGTCATTCATTTTTTTTAATACTTAAGGGATGATAAAAGCTAAATTTATATTCTTTTAATGTAGATCAAAGGAGAAATTAAGGAATTCATCAAAGTGATTTTTACTCTATTTCAAGGTATGTTGCATATCTATCTTGAATCTAAGACTATTCAAATTAATATTTGGAATTTGTCATTAACTTTTTCAAGTTTGAAAATGTCATATCTTGACTTTACTTTCCTTGAGATGAACCTTCACACCGATTAATAGAAAGCATTATCTTTTGGATATGAGAGGCGAACAGGATGACATTACTTCTTTTAAGAACTTTAAGAAGTATATGCCTTTTTTATCAATAGTTTTCTTTATTTATTATTTCAATGTAATATGGAGTAGGGATAAAATTCATCTAATGCAATTTCATTTCTCTGTATGTGGGGTGGTATTGAATTTCCAATGCCATTGGAAAGGTAATGTGTGCAACTGAAAGCTACATTCATGGGCTAGATAAGAAGGTATACTAGATTTAATACATGGTTAGCCTTTTATCCAAAATATTTTTTTACTTGCTAATGACCTAATTAGAGTGGAAACTTGAGTTGTATTACCCAATTGGAGTAGAAACTTAAGCTGTATTACGTATGACAAATATGGTAAATTTATTAATCATCCTGTCATATATATTATCTCTAAGTAAACCTAAATATTCAATTTAGTCTTTATGATTAGTTAACTATTCAGTTTACAATATAAGAACTCTGATAAAATTGGTGTAAACTACATTACAGTTCATTTAGTAGCTTCATCCATAAGTATGGTATTAACTTTAAGAAAAAAAAATCTTGCACAGAAGTGCATTTTTGAAATTTACAGTGTTAAACCCTAAGGGTCGCATTTGGACAATGGTAACTGGATGAGGTGCAAGTGTCATCTATGCTAATATGATTGGTTCTCTTCTTTTCACACGCAAGGTTTTAGGATAGGACTAAAACCCTAATTTTAAGGTCATGCTTTTAATTTACTAATATAATTTGTTACCCAATCAGGTTGGAGATTATAGCTTTGCTTCTGAGCTTGAAAATTATACAAAATATAGTGGAGCTCCTAATAAAGAGGAATTATTACAATATGCTAGAGTAGTAATTGATATAGGAACCTTGGCCCTTCATTCATGTTGTAATGTTGCTTGCGATACGTAGTTTGTATAGTTTGAAGTTGTTGAAACTTTGGGCAATTTGTCATTTTAATAGTGTAACTCAAAATCAAAAGTTAATGTGATAATTTTTAGTTATTATGAACTTATTGGCAAACTTGCACATTGTGGTATGATGCTACATTGTCACAGTAATGTCTTTCTTCCTAACATTGTAGGAAAATGGTGGTTGTGAATGTATTGGGAACAATTTAATACTTTTCTAATAAATAATTAAAATCTAAATCTAAATTACAGTGTTTGCTCTTAATGAATACAGATTCTCAATGGTGTTTTTCTTAAAGTGAACAAGGCAACAATGAACATGCTTCACCTAGTTGAACCTTATGTGACTTACAAGTATCTTTTGCTTTCTTGCTTCCTTACTTTGCCTTTTAATATTTTATATACTTGTAATGTCATATTTTTCAATAATGTATGTTTCTAGATATCCTAATCTCATCTTAGACAAAATTTATGCCATTGTGGTTGCATTATAATTTCAACCTTTTAATAACTTACAATTTAAGCTAATGAAACCCACAAAAAAACATAAATACAATGCTTTTTTATTATACATTTTTTAATATTTAAACTAATACATAACTGTGTTTTATTCCCATAAGCGAAGCGCCAGCTTGAAATCTAGTATATAGTTATAAATAAGTGTACATATAGTTATAGCAATATATATATAGTATTTATGCATGTTCATAGCCTATCAGATGTGGCCAAGGACATGGCTAGGTCAATGATGATACAAATAGGCATGTGTAAATTTTTTTAGTTTTTTCTAAGAAGTATTCTTAAGGTTTGTTTTATATATAATTTAGAAGGCTTTTTTTTGTTTAGATTGATGAGATGTATAGTTATACTTAAATGTATATATCCTATAAAAACTATGTACATATTTTACTAATAATATATATATCATATAAGTATTTGTACAGATCATTAACATATCATATATATATATATATATATATATGTGTGTTTTTCAGATTGACATAGTAAATTATTATATATTAACTTGTTAATCATAAATTTCAATGTTAAAATATCTCATTATATCAATAGAATAATTAATGCACTTATATTTTTTAAATTTTCTATACTTTCAATAAATGTACATATAGTTAAATGAAAATGTACATACAGCTATAGCAACATGTACATGACGTTGTAGCTTTATGTACATATCATTAATGTATCTTATACAAGTTGTTTTGGGATTAACAATAGATTATTGAAGATCACATTGTTAACAATAAATATACATATAGTTATAAGTATAGTTATAGGTAAATATGCTTATAGTTATAGCAACATGCACATATAGTTGTAGCTTCATGTACAAATCATTAGCATAACTTGTATAAATTGTTTTGGGATTGCAAAAGACTATTGAATAGTACATTGTCAACCATATATTACAATGTTAAAAGGTCTCATCATATCAATAATATAATTAATGCACTTATATTTTTCAAATTGTTTAGTAAATGTACATAGAGTTATAAGTAAATATATATATAATTATAGTAATATATACATCTAGTTGTAGTTTCATGTACGTATTCTTAACATACCTTGTTCAAGTTATTTTGAAATTAATAGCAGATTATTGAAGAATACATTGTTAACTATAAATTTCAATGTTAAAAAATCTTACCTTATCAATAGAATAATTAATATATTTATATTTTTCAAACTTTTTATGCTCTTGGTAAATGTACATATAATTTTTGTAACATATATATTTAGTTATAGTTTCATAGACATATCATTAACATAACTTCTAAAAGTTGTTTTGGGATTGACAATAGCCTTTTTTAGAGTGTGTCGATAACCATATTATCTTTATAAGGCATTTGAAAATTGACTTTCTTTTCATAAGTATGTACAAAAGGCCAAAATATATATGCACAAAAAAAATGTACAAAGATCTTATGACATATGTATCAATAAATATTAATACCATGTCTATTAAATAATTTTTATAAGTTAATAAATTCAATTCAATTATTATAAATGTGGAAGGAATCACCCTGTAACAAAAGTAACAAAAAATATTAAAAAATATATCCGTCCTTGAAATAAGATTTTTGTATTAGTGGTATTTGAACTTTAATTTTATTTAATGCTAGGTTAAGATGAAAAAATATTGGACCTTGAAAAATCTCTCAACAATACAAGAAGCGAGGGAGAAATGGGTGCTCAAGAATATACAAATATGTCATATAGTATAACAACCTTTAAATTTACTTGGTGTACATGTAGTACATTATGAACCAAACTCATAACAACCTTATTTTGATAAATCAGTAATTGAACATTGCAAAGGGAATGAATATGGTTAGGATTTCAGTACAAAACAAATAAATTTGATTAAATTTGATATGCATCCAATTTTCAATCATTTCCTACTTAATTAGCATAGCTTAAACCAATAGTTGTTATATTTTTTTATAGAGTGTAATAATCCACATATTCCACAAGATTCATTCTAGAGAGACGAGTTGTAGCACTATACTCTAGCTAATGTTACCAATTAAAAAATACACAAGCATATAAAATAATTAAATTAGCTTAATTGATTTAGGAATGCCTCTTTTTTTCCAATCTTTGAACATAATAATTTAATAATATTTCAAAAGGTTGATACAAAATCATATAACCCCAAAAGGACAATAAAATAATAGCCAAGTAATAAAGAAGTATTACCCTTAATAATGTTCAAAAGTTTATTTGCAAGTGGATTAGCAAATGGCACCCTTCAATTAGCTTTCTTTGTTACTAACTTGTAACAATTGACATCGGCAACATTAATTGTAGCTACCAAGTTTACTATTAAAAGCCATTAAAAAATTCTAAACTTCATTCAAATATTGTCCTAAAACTCTTCATTCCTTTAAATGCAAAACCCCACAAATCGTCTTAAGTTTTTATATTTCTCAATATCACCTAACAAGTTCTTATATTTCTTGATACCCACTTAACAAATCTTAATAAAAACCATCAAAAAAAGAAATTTAAGACAAAACTCATCATCCATTTCATTCAAAAACAACTAAATATCTTCATCCATTTCTCAAACCTATAAAAAAGAATCACAAAAATAAAGATACAAAAAAAGTAAAATAGCCAGTATAAAGGAGTGCACACATAAAGTAATTAGCATTTTACTTTTAGAGGTAGTGCCTTGCCATTATGATTTCAACAATGAAAGAACAAATTTTAGTATAAAGGAATGCAACATAAAACCACAACAAAAAGGAAACAACAAAAGTAATACAAAAGTTACCAGTTCCAATAAAATGATTAACAAGACATAAAGTGTTAGCTCAAAGTGTTGAATAAATCAAGAAGGCTAAATTTATTAATTTGAAATTTTAATAATCAAAATTACTAAATTTAACAATAATCATAAACATAGATTTTTAAGCTAACGAAGACAATATATATGCATAAATAAATAACTTGGAAAGGTAAAGGAATGGAGATAGAAATTCAAATACCAAGAATTTTAGAGGTTTGGTCTTTCCACAAGACACTTACATCATCTTCCTTAACCTCTCTTGTCAAGCAACTCAATCAACTATATGTTGAATGTTATAATCAACCCTTCCAAAGTTAGTAATGCAATCAATCAATGAACTTGTCAATGATTTTTCTAAGTTCTTCAAAGAACCATTCAAGGGTTACATTTCCCTTCAAACTTACAATCTTAAGGCTAGACACAATTATTTTTGCAAACTTAGAAATCTCTTTAAGATTGGATGTTTGCTAATTTTAAATACAAATAAAAGCTATGAATAATAAAAAAATTTGAATGCAAGGTAGGAAGTTATGCTTTTAAACACATTAATTACTCTTTTAATGGTTGAAGAATATGAAAAATGGATAGCAATCAATTCTCTTGGCTCTTGATGTTTCATAATGTGGTGGGATACCTTTTTATATAGGTAGAAATGAGAAAAAAGCCATTGCATTCATTTAATACATTTAATGCCCAACAAAAACTAAGAAGATATGACCATTTGAAACTATTAAGGTTGAATTGATCAATCCATTCTTGGAGAGGATCGATAGGTTTTGGCTTTTCAAGCCAAATTGAGTTTCTAAAAAAAGAATCAATCAACTAAGTTTAACGATGAATTAAACTTATGTAAAAACGGATCGATCCTCTTTCATAATGAATTGTTCCATTTTTTTTTCAAATTTGAATTTGAGACATTTTTGTAAAAAAACATATCAATCCTTCTTTTAAATGGACCGATTGCTTTGGGTATTACCAAAAAAAATTCACTTTCATTGATGAAATTTTCATCAATAATAGCATGCTTTTTGTTAGTAATAGTATTATTGATGAAATTTTTCGTCAGTGATAGATAAGTCGATAATACCATTTTATTGGTAATACATAAACTTCATTGGTAGTTATCGATAAAATTTTGTATCAATAAATTCTATCAATAATAATTCTATGGTAACTCGATCAATAATCTGTCAATAAAAGTTTCAGTAATTTGTTGATAATCCATTAGTAATCTGTCAATTCATCGATAATTGATTAATAATCAATCACTAAAAGGTGCTTTCATTCGGTAAATCCATCGATATTCCATCAATAATCCATTGGTATTCCTTCGGTAATGACTAAAATTCATCAGTAATACTAAAATTCTACCAGTAAAATCCATTGGTAAATTTATAATTTCATCAGTAATTTGATTAGTTTCATCTATATAATATTTCAAAAAAAACTTTAATTAATTCCAAAAATACAAAAAAAAGCATATATAATATTATTTTAGTAATATAAGATTAAATGAAATGAGCAAAATATATAAAAATAAGCATATAAAACATTATGATTAAAATAGGCCAAATCAAGTATTTAAACATTTCATATATTGACTACACCGAATAAACATTATATATAGCATTAAAAGCCACGCTATATACATCACTCGCTACTAGAAGAAGCAAGCTCATGTGTTTCATCATCATTATCTTCTTGTTCTTCTGCTTGAATCGCTTGTAATAAATCTATTTTTTCATAATCACCAACAATAAAAATTGTAGGATTATCAAGTTTTACTGAGATAGTAACATTTAGTGGAATAGAAACTTCAACTACTTGGAACACATCTTCATTTAAATTAGTTGTTTGTTCATCTCTATTAATATTACTTACCCAATACATACTTCTAGCCTTTGTTTTGAAGACTGCCCACCAATTATTTTGATCTCTTCTTTTAGAAATATAGCTTGTATAGGAAACTTGATGTACTTGCACAACTAAAACAAATGGTTCGTTGCTAACAAGCATTGAATTGTATTTAATTTTAACAAGACCATGACATAGGATCTACCTTTACCCCCTTCTTTGTGTCAAACCAATGACATTTAAAAAATATAACCTTATTCCCTGCTCCAAAGTACTCTAACTTAGTGATATCTTCCAAGATACCATAAAGGTCACTCTCATAATCGTTGTAACAATTCTTTTCACACATACCCCATAATTCATTGTCTTTCGAGTTTGGCCATAGTTAATCGTGTGAAACTTAAAACCATTCACAAAGTAACCTTTGAAACACCTAACTAGGTGTTCAAAGCCATAAACTATCTCAATTAGGCAATGAGCAATATCACCATTTTGCTCTTCCATTTATCCAATCGTAAAACAAAAAAACTAATCATTGATTTAAATTATATGATAATAAAATTTTTATTCACATATGCTATTATATGTTAAACCCTTACAAATTGTCTTAATTATTGTGGATATCTTGCATCACATTCTTTCTCTAATTTTGTATCACTTATATTCACAAATTTTCTTCCCATCAAGTCATCAAATATCCTATCATTGTCAATTACGAATTAGAAAAATTGTCAACTTACTAGAAACATAAATTATAAAGTTCACATAGTATTTAATGTAAAGATTTATTTCTTCACAATTCAATAAAATATATAAGTGTGCCTCAATATGCTCATCCACTTATAACCATCAAGACTTATCTTGTGGACCAAATGCTCATCTATGATAACTAAAAATAAAAAAATGTGCTCTAGATTCCATGACTCCCTTATCATCATTATGTGAAACTCAATTCAATCTTGTTGACACATTTGAATCAAAATAGAATGAGCAAAAAAGGGATATCTTTTCAATAACATATGCCTTATATATAGATGTTTTGATAAATGCTCGATTGGTGCATTTTTTCTTGAGATGATAAAGAAACCTACTAATTGTCATAGCATAACATAAATGTTATTTAAGGAAAATTAAATTAATCAATGTTAATGTTTAATAACTAAAATATATTATCTTTCAAACAGATATATCCATCGATAATGAACAAGTCCATAAATTTTTATCTCATTAGGTAAGTGAATGGGCAAATGCTCTATAGAATCAAAAAATCTTAGAGGAAAAATTTTTTTATAATTTTCATATTGTCTCCAAAATGTTTTTTTGCAACATTTTCGTATATCTACATGTATTTCAGTAAAAGATAAATCTCTAAAAAAATGAGATAGCTTAATAATTGCATCTTAAATAGAGTTAGGTACCAAATTAGAAAAGGCAATTGAGAGCAATCGTTGTAATCAACCATTATGACTTTTATGACTTTTCATCTCATAATATTTGTAATCAGCCATGTTTACACACTAAGCAATATTAGATGTAAAACCATCATAAAGTCTTAATTGTTTAATCATCTCTTTTCTATTCTTTACTTAAAGTGTAAAAAGCTTTATGCATGAAAATTTTCCCATTCATTTGAACCAATTTCAACTCAGGTCATTTGCAATACACCTTAAGATCTAGTATAGCCTTTATGTTGTCTTTGGTTTTACCTTTAACATTCATCATTGTGTTAAAGACATTGTCAAAGACATTACACTTAATATACATCACATCAAGATTGTGTCAAATAAGATTGGTATGCTAATAAGGTAACTCTTAAAATATACTTTTTTTCACCCAGTTATAACTTTTTTCAAAATTCTCTAACTTCTGTACCAAATGTGATATCAGGAAAACTATCTAACCAAGCAAAAATTTCTTCACCTGATAATGGAGTAATAGGTCACATTCAACTTTTTGTTAAAATTTATCTGTTTGCCTTCAAAAAGGATGATCAAAAGGCATAAACTGACGATGATAATCAAAAAAGCAAGGCTTCTTATCATGAGCCAATTGAAAAGACTTTCATTATCCCATGCAATAAGGAAATGATAAGTTTCCATGAGTGTTCCAACCAGATAACATACCATATGCAAAAAAGTCATTAATTGTCCATAAAGAGTTGTCTTCAAATAAAAATTTTGTTTTCTACAAGCATTATAAGTCATAAAACCATTCAATCATAATATTTTTAACTCCTTTATTAAAGTTCTCAAGAAAACATCTATATTTTGACCCAAACTACTCTTTTCTGGAATGACTATATTTAGCAAGATATATTTTCGCTTCATACATAACCATGGCTAATAAGAGTATGGTTTCGCACTCAGACTAAATGGAAAAAAATCATTTGCACATAATCCTAATTGTACATTTTGAAGTTGAAGTGCAAATGATTCATTATTGTGATTGAAATATTTCCAAGTTTCACTATCATGACTTTGGTTATAAGCATACCATATCATATATTTAATAGTTTTAGTCAACATATAAAGTCTATAAAGTCTTGGTATTAATGGCATATCATGTAAAATTTTATAAGGAATATTTTCTTATCCCACCACTAGGTTTATTCCTTATATATTGAGGATGACCACAAATCAAACAATATGTTAAATTTACTACTTCCTTATAAAACAACATGCAATTATTTTTGCATACATGAATTTTCTTATAACTAAGTCTTAGTTTCATCTTTTTTTTTTAATTTTGTAAAAGTTTTCTAGTAATTTATCATTCACTAGCAACATATCCTTCACTATGCTTATTAGACGATCAAAACATAACTCATTAATGCTAAACTCTGATTTACAATTTAAAAGTTATGACATAACAAAAAGGATTATGTGCTTCGTACAGCCTAACCACAATAGTTCATCCGCATCGTTCAATAAAAAATAGAAGGTTGCCGTATCTACACTTAGATCTTCCTCATCAACTCTTGCTTCACTGGCATGAGAACCATCCAACTCAAAATTAAGACAGATAGCATCTATAACCATTCTAGTCTACGAATTTTCTATTTTTTTTTCACTCATTGGTTCAAAGGAATCTATATTTATTGATGGTTGTCCTACTTCTAACTCCCCATGTGAGACCTAACTCGTATAACTAAGAGTAAACCCCCTATAAAAAAAGGTACTTACGCATAGCGTTCACTTTTAAAAACCTTTTATTCTCATATTTGGCACAAAAACACCTAATTTTCCCATTACTTACAAAATTTGATTGAGAATAAGTATATTCAATAAATTCCTTCACAACCTCGTAGAAGTTTTGACTAATGTATCCATTTGCATCAAACGAGAGTATATCCAAGAACGACCTTTGTCTATTTTTCAACTTTAATTGAATTATCATAAAGGTCCAAAAAATATAACTTTTAGTATCTTAAATTGAAATATGAGAAATTAAAGTCCTATAAAATGTTCAATCTTTTTATTGGTTGACCATATGAGCAATTATTGTTATACTAAACAAAATTATTTAAATGATAATATGAGGTAATTATTGTTCAACTTTAACAAATAGCCCATCAATGGCACAAAAGGTCTTACAAAAATTCACCATGCATACTATAAAACAACACCTTCACAACAACATATTATTGGTTTCAATGACTAAAGATACCTCAGATCTTGGGCTTCTTAGTGCAATTCAAGGTGTTGCAATAGATTTTCTCTGAGGCACTTCTACGTATGGAGTTTGTTCTACTTTCAAAGTCAATGGAATGGAAAATAATAAAAGTTAGTAGCATGAAAATGAATAAAAAAGCATATTCATTATAGAATATACATCCACCCTAAACTTGCATTCAAAACACACATTCACAAAGATTATGGAAAAGAAAAAAAATAGAAACATTGATGTTTTCCTCGATGCCATATAAACATAATTGAACAATAACAACTCTTTTTTATTTTCTTATAATCTTCTTTCTTAAATTTGATCCACTTATTTTCATATGATTAGGAGATCTAAATGTATTTTATATTTTATTATGTACAAAAAAATTTGTAAATTATATCTAAAAATAATATAATTATGAAATATCAAATTTAATTTGTTTAAATTAAGTTTGATCAATCATTCATATTAAGAGTTATGAAAAAAATAAAAAATAAATCCAACAACTATTATACACTAACTTATAAATCATAACAACATTTAATTTAATTTTTTTCTACCATTTAACCTTCATAATATTTTTTTATTTAACACCCTAAAATTAAAAAAAAAAAATTAGATACATCAACTTATAATAGCATTGAATATTATAAATTTTACCAACCTTTTATCAATACAATAATTTTTTATTTCAATAATTATTATTAAATTTTAACAAATATCAAATATAAAAAATTTTGAAAAAAAATATAAATCTTAATACACATCAAACCCAAATTTACCATAAAATCAACATTACACTTATAAAAGTCAATAATGCTCAACAAATCTATAAAAAAAATAAAAAAAAATAAAAAAAAAAACTTAAAAACCCTACTAATACAATATTTTTTAATTCAACAATCATTATCAATCTTGAAAACATAAAACTTTAAAAAAAATCAAATTCCTATATAAAAAAGTACAAAAAAAAATATGAGTTGAAAATCCCTCTTGAATCATAGCACAATCTTAATCTCATTCAAACAAGATAAGAAAAAAATTAAACAATAATCTTAATCAAACAAGATAACAAAAAACTTGAAAAATCAAATGGATTACTATCAGGGGAGATTGTCCACAATGGAAAACGGTCAAGGAGAGGACGGTGGTGGAGCTTGAAAGTGACAATGACCAAATAGTTGCAAGAGATAGGTAAGGTTGGAGAGGGGGAAAGTCATGGTGGAGAAGAGGAAAGAGGCAGAAAAATGAGAAAGAGTTTAGGAATTTTGAAAACAGGGAAAATTGCAAATTACCAATGGAAATTTCATCAATAATCGGCCCTTTTAAACAAATTTTTTTCAAAAAGTTTATTAGCGACGAAATTTTTTCATCGGTAATCCGTAGGTAAAATAATTATTGACGGATTACCAATAGAATTTTTCATCAATAATTTTCGTGCTAACTCCTGCTAAATTTTTACCTATAGATTACCTACGGAATGAAATCCATCAGTATTCCATCAACGATAGTCAAACTATTTTACAATTATATTCCATCGATAATCCATTGATAATTATTACTAAAAAAATTTCGTCAATAAAATTCCATCAATAATAAAATAATTTCTAATAGTTTGGGTTTTAAACAAAAGTTTTACTTTTTGTTTCAGGAAAGATCAATCCAATCTAAAAGGGATCAATCTCATTTTCTTAATTTTGTATCAAACTTGATCTTAATGGAGATAAGGTTGGTTTGTTCTCAAATCATTTTTAATTCAAAAATCTACTTGCAAATTCTTTTTTGAGTTTGAAGCAATTTAACCTAATTTTGTAAATAAAACATTGTTATTTATTTAGTACAAATAGATTTATCAATTTAAAAACAAGTATTAAATTAAAATTTTAACTTTAATAATTTATCATTTCAAAATAAATTTGAATTCAAGATTAACACAAAGCAACCATTCTACTGATAAAGTAGACAAATTCTTAAATTTCCCTTTGTTCCCCAAGTGTTGCATATAGATAAACAATTAAAAGATAATGCAAGTTAAATATCTTAATAGGTTTATATTCTTAATGTACTTGTTTGGTAAAGCAGCATACTCATTGCACAATATGGATCAAACTTACTATCAATATTCACCAATAATGTAGAAATGCTAGGCTTCTGCTCTTTAACATCCAGTTCTGCAACATATAAAATAAATCAATAAAATAGCAATTATAGAAACCAAGGTCTAATAAATTAAAAAACCATAAAAGAATGGCACAAACTAGTTGAGCACTCTTTTATAGAATAAACGAAAACTTAAGCATTTACATTCGTGTCCGTGTGCCTTAAACAATTCAATCTAAATTGCTTTATTAAAAACAACTGCCTTTCTTCTAAATTTAATTCTTTCTTAACTTGAAGGAGGCGTTTGGTTTATGAAATTATAGATTCTAGATGAAAGTGTGATACCCGAAAAAATGCGATGCCTTAGGTTTTCTTTCAATTTTAGGGTATCCCATATTCAGATTCACTCGTTTAGTTAAAAGGAATCCACGTATATTAATTCTTGAATAATTACCATAATCTCCTTGACATATATGATGGTAACTTTTCATTAACTTTTATTAATAATAAATACCCCAACAATAAATGATGCCTTTAATAGCAAAAGAAAACAAATATTTTTATGATTGTTATTTTTATTTATAAAATATCATCAATAAAAAAATATTATGAATTATTTAAGGTATTTTTTGCTAGGAAACGGCTTAAATAATCATGTTTAATTAAATCATTTCTTTTAATATTTTAAAAGGGATTATTTAATTTATTTTTTAACCAGAAACACCTTAAATAATCTTTTTTATTTTTTAAAGAGTATTATTTAAGGCGATTTTGGACCAAAAACACCTTAAATAATGCCTTTTAAAAAAATAAAAAAATTATTTAAGACATTTTTTGTCTAAAAATGCCTTAAATGGTTTTCTCATTTTTAAAGAGCATTATTTAAGACATTTTTTGTTGTCTTAAATAATGTCCTTTAAAAAATATGATGGCATTATTTAAGGCATTTTCATATAAAAAAGCCTTAAATAATGCTTTTTAAAAAAATTTGTGATATTTTTTAAAACATTTTTTATCTAGAAACACCTTAAATAGTCCCCTTTTAAAAATTAAAAAAATTATTTAAGGCGTTTCTAAACCAATAATGCCTTAATAATCCCCGTTAAAAAATATCATGAGATTATTTAAGGCTTTTAGTCTAAAAACGCCTTAAATAATACATTTTTAAAATTTTGTGGTATTATTTAATGTATTTTTATCCAAAAACACCTTAAATAATGTTGATTTATTTGTTAAAGGGCATTATTTAGGTCCAAAAATGCCTTAAATAATTCCCTTTAAAAAAATAAAAAAAATTATTTAAGGCATTTTTTTATTTAGAAACGTCTTAAATAATCTCTTTTTTAATTCCCTTTAAAAAAATAAAAGAAATTATTTAAGACATTTTTTATTTAGAAACGTCTTAAATAATCTCTTTTAAAAAATGAAGAGATTATTTAAGGTATTTTTATAAATAATCTATTTGTAAAAATATAAAAAGATTAAAAATGCCTTAAATAATTTTTTTATAAAAATATTAATCCTAAATCCTAAAATATAAAAAGATTATTTAAGATGTTTTCTGTACAAAAACATCTTAAATAATCCATTTATAAAAATAGCAAAGGATTATTTAAGATATTTCTACATGCCAAACGCCTTAATTGCAATATAAAAAAAAATTTCTTTACAAAAACCTACAATTAAGTTCCAATCACTTCCAGACATACTTTTCAAAATGGTAATGACGTTTTTATAATTTTTTATTTAAGTCAAATTTGAAAAGAAAGTAACTTTCTCCCTAGAATCCTAGAATCTCACAAGGAAATGTAAGTACTATTAAAAATCTATCACTTTTTTCTGTAATTAGATTATCTTAAACTAAACGTAAAAACCAAATACTCACTATCAAGATTCTAAAAAAATATTTGTAAATTCTCTCTAACCAAATGCCACCGAAAACTTGTTGGGATATTTGTAACAAAGAACCCTACATAAATAACAAACAAAATTATGTTTTTAAGGCAGTTTATTGACTTCTTTGAATGCAAAGACTTAAATTGATTGTTGCTTTTGCTTCTTGATTAAAAAGAACAAATGGAAAAAATGCAACACAAATTCTAACACAATTATTCTAAAAAAAAATAAAAAAGGCATGCATTTATCCAAAAATAATAAAATTTTAAATTTTAATAATTAAAAAGTCTTGTTATTGTTTTTAGCTCCAAACATACTTTTAGCTTTTTGCTTAACAAATAAAAAACAATAATTGGACAATACGTTTTAAATACATTATATATTCAACAAAGACAGTTGAATTTGGTGCTTTACAGTAATAGTTTTGAAGTCTCAACGGAATTTAATTGTAGTAAATTTCTTAGTAAATTAAAAAAAAAAAAAAGACAGAATTAAAGTTTCCACTCATCAATGAATGCCCAATTCATAATAGCTCAGTCAGGCATTATTAGAATCAATATTGGGTGAAATAATTTCACTACAACAGTCATTTCAGAGATGTAAAACTCGGAAAAAAAAAAAAAAAAAAAAGGCTATCTGAGGATAGAAAAAAGAATCATGAAGAATGGAAATGAAAAAAGACACGTTACTACGGGTAGCATCAGAGTAGGGGAAGAGAGAGATGACGCCTTTTTCAAAAACAAATATACGAAAAATTATGTCTAGGTTTAAGTTGTTTGGTGGGAGTGGATGGGGTACTGGGATAGTAGAAAAGAAAAACCTCTTTTCCATTCTTTAAATTAGGGTCAATATAGGCAAAGTCATTTTCCTTTTTATAAATTAAAAACTTATCATTTCCTTCCAAGTAATAACTTTTTCTTATAATACCGATTAATAAAAATGTGTAATAGACCATACGTTTTTGTAATTCTCCCTTTGGCTTCCCTAGTGAATTCATCTAAAGATTTAAAACCGCAGCTCAACTACTCGAGGAGGCTAGGGGTACGACCCCAAGTCCCCCACTCGCCAAAGGCCAACACCACCCAGATATTCTCTATTCAAGTCTAATTAAATGTGCAGATCTAAGCAGAAAAGCAGACAAATTCGCCATACATATAATATAATGTTTCTGTTAATAAAAGCCCACTACAGAGAAAGCAATATAATATAGAGATTGGAGAGAACAGGAGTAGATATAACATCCAAATTTGATGCTAATTAGTGAGTACTGTATAAAATAACAAATGATTATGGACCGATTAGCCTAAAATCTAGCGGTGATGGGGGCAGAAAGTGACCAAATAGCTGCCCCGGGAGCAAGTGGCAATGCTGGTGGGATCATCGTAAGCATAGGAATAAGCTTTTGGACAAGCAGCCTTGAAAATCTTCGAATAGGCAGTTGGCTTGCAAGACTGAGGACTCCCAAAGTTCCCAGTGCAGCAATACCTTGGCGAGTTGAAAGCAAAGCAAGCACTTTTGCAAGCCACTACTCTGTTGTTATCCCTTGATCTCACTTGTAAACCAACAGGGCACATCAAGTTCAAGTCACTAACGCACCCAGCATAGCTGCATTTGCCTGATCCTTTAAAAGGAGTTATTGACATGGCTATGTTGTACCCATCCACCAAGCTGACGTCGTAAAAATCTTGCTCCTGACCGAGGGTGATTTCCGCCAGGGTTGCAGGAGGGGTACCCCCAAGGCCATTGCAGAACAGGGAGCCACCGCAGTCCCCTGTGGCGCAGCGGCCGCGTCCAGAGGTATCAAAGGAGCAGCCGTGGCGACCCCAGAAACGACCTGACCAGAGGGAAGGGAGACGCATGGAGTAGGCCTTGTTGGGTGGAAGCTTGAAGCCACCGCGGGCTAAAAGAGGCTTTCCAGCACTTGGTTGGATCCCTGGCCACACTGGGTGAGGGCACTTGTTGTAGAGTGTTATTGTTGTTGCTGATATCTCAACTGTTAAAACAAAAACAAAGGTTATAAAAAGTTTAAAGAATCTGTCTAAAACGCATATCTAATGCTTATAATGGAGCTTGAAGTACAGACATGTCCAAATGCCAAAGAAAACAAAAAGCTATGCAAAAAAGGAGTTTATCCAAGAAATGTGAGCTTTAACCAAGTTAAAAGAAGAAGCTCATCAAGAGCAAACACTACCCAAAACAGAATTTCTCTGAAGTGGTCTATCCAACTTTTTAAAACAAAGTCGAATCAACAGAAAACATTAATGATTGGAGTGGAGAAAACAAAAAGCATTTGCATTGTATAGAATCGGTGGATCTTGGAAAAAGATGACAGAGAGTAAGAGAGCACCTGAAATGTGGGAGAAGAGAAGAATGAAGACTGCGAAAGTTAGCAGAGATCTCAGCATTGTCTCCATGGCTGAAACCTTGGGGGTTTTACGGAGCGTGCAAGAGTGGGAAAGAGCAAAGGAAGAGCCTGACCAACACTTAGCAGTAACTCTGGTACTCCTGTTATAAGTAGAAAAGAAACCAAAGTAGGGTTTGGTTACTGTTTTCTATTTTTTTTAAATATGAAAAAAGCCAGCTGCAATGGGGACCTACTACTGTAATTGACAGTGCTTTGGTGCTGCTTCTATGAGTTGCATATTGAAAAAAAAAAAAAAAGGGGGGGGGGGGTGGGGGGAGGGGGAAAATCAAATACAGCAGTCATAATTTTTAGTACCGTTGGAGTGTAATACTGAAAGTGGGCTTTCATCTCTGTCAATGTTCCCGTTCCAACGGTTCCAAATTGTTCCTCCTCATTGCTCCAGTAGGAAAAAAAAAAAAAAAAAAAAAGCCTACCTTTCCAAAATTCTCCGTAGAGTGTTCTTTATCTATATTAGCACGATATTCGCGTATTGTCATGAGTTAAAAAACTTTTATTATTTTTATTGTTTTTATTTATCAAGGTTTTTTGTAAAAATTATTTAATTAAAAATTAAAAAAAATCAAATAAAAGTGACGAGTGAATATTTCAATTAATTACATTTTCTTACAAATTTTATTTAATTAAAAAATAAAATCAAAAAAATGTAAAAGACAAAAAAACCAAAATAATAAAAAGAGCTCATAAAAAACTTAAAATATTAATTTCTTAAATTAAAGATTAAATAATAATTTTATTAATATAATATATAATAAAATTAATAACA